>NC_045960.1:103100214-103224132 GCF_010909765.2 Amblyraja radiata
TGCGCGCGTAATGCGTACCATGCACGCTTCACGTGCACATCACGATGCATGCGTCGTGCGTCGTGACGCGTAAACGATGTCGCGTAAATGACGCGCAAATGACATCCAAGTGGGACAGGCCCTTTACTCGTCTTGATGTCCAGTGGTTTAATAACAAAACCCTGTAAACCATCAATGCACTGGCCTTCAAACACAATAACAACGCACCAAACATGACTGGACCTGATTTGCAATACTGCTTGGGAACTGCTAATAAAAATCTTTTTTGTTTCTGGCTGGGATAATTTCATTAGGTGTGGGAGCACAATTTGGCCATTTGGCCCATCAAATCTACTCCACCATTCAATCATGGCTGATCTATCTTTCCCTCTCAACCCCATTCTCCTGCCTTCTCTCCATAACCCCTGACACCCGTACTAATCAAGAGTCTAGCAATTTCCACCTTACAAGTAACCATTGACTTGGCCACCACTGCCTTCTGTGGCAATGAATTCCACTCATTCCCCACCCTCTGACTAAAGAAATTCCTCCTCATCCCCTTTCTAAAGGTACGTCCTTTGATTCTGAGGCTGTGGCCTCTGGTCCTAGACTCTCCCACCAGTGGAAACATTCTCTCCACATCCACTCTATCCAGGCCTTCCACTATTCAACTCTTTCCGTTAAATATATAGCAATAATGTTAAAATGGGCTGTTTGTAGAATAATTTAATAAATGTAACATGGAAAAATTACAAATCAATCTGAACTCCCATTTACTTCCTGTTTTGTCCGGTGCATCAACAGACAGTTTGACGTGGGTAACAAATGCATTTTGCTCAGCTTCTGCAAGAAACCTCTGGAAAGTTAATTGCATTCTGGCTGCTGCTGCTGCTGCTGCCACCAAAGGGAGAAATTAATGGAAAGAAAAGATTCTGTGCATGTTTACCAGGCAAAGAAAAATGGCAGCTCCTGCAACCTGTCCAATGCTGAAAAATACAACGTGGAAAGACATTATGCTGCTTAGCGGCAATTTGTTTAAATTAATGTTTGAACTCTGCCTTGTTTTCTTTCTTTATTTTATATCTGTGGAGCACCATTTCTCTGCAATAGGTTGATAAAATGCTCCACTTAACGTCATTACTCCGAATTCCCATTGTAAAGCCAGAAGTCATTTTGTATATTCAGCAACAGCAAAATAATGTTCAGAATCACTCACGGTAGGATGGAGAGGTATCTTGTTCTTTGGCGTTTGAGTTGGGGACATGGATTCAAATCCCTACGTGATCGCGAGGAGATTCAACTTCAAGTAATGAAATAAATCTTGGGAAAAAAAGCTAATATTAGTAATTGCAACTTAGTTTAGTGTAGTTTAGAGATACAGAGTGGAAACAGGCCCTTCAGCCCACCGAGTCCGTGCTGACCAGCGATCAACCTGTACACGAGCACTATCCTACACGCTAGGGACAATTTACAATTTTACCCAAGATAATGAACCGAGAAACCTGTACGTCTTTGGAGTGTGGGAGGAAACCGGAGCACCAGGAGAAAACCCATGCAGTTCCATGCTGTACAAACTCCGTACAGACAGCATCCGTAGTCGGGATCAAACCTAATTCTCTGGCGCTGTAATGCCCCTGTCCCACTTCGGAAACCTGAACGGAAACCTCTGTAGACTTTGCGCCCCACCCAAGGTTTCCGTGCGGTTCCCGGAGGTTGCAGGTGGTTGCCGGAGGTTGCAGGTAGTGGAAGCAGGTAGGGAGACTGACAAAAACCTCAGGGAACCGCACGGAAACCTTGGTTGGGGGCGCAAAGTCTCCAGAGGTTTCCGTTCAGATTTCCTAAGTGGGACAGGGGCATAAATAAGGAAGCAACTCTACCGCCACCATGCTGCAGTCTTACCCCGAACCAAACTCTTCCTCAAAGAAATGAAATCTGATATACTAACTGGGGTTGGTACATACTAGACCCATCAAGGATAGAGTTCACCTGGTCCACACTTTTCACCCCACCAGCCTCTGCATGCAACACATCCTTTTTAGACATTTCCAGTGCCTGGAAGGTCATGTTTGACTAATCTTCTTGAATTTTTTGAAGAGGTTACTCGGGAAATTGATGAGGGTAAAGCAGTGGATGTTGTATATATGGACTTCAGTAAGGCCTTTGACAAAGTTCCTCATGGAAGGTTGGTTAAGAAGGTTCAATGGTTGGGTATTAATGGTGGAGTAGCAAGATGGATTCAACAGTGGCTGAATGGGAGATGCCAGAGAGTAATTGTGGATGGTTGTTTGTCAGGTTGGAGGCCAGTGACTAGTGGGGTGCCACAGGGATCTGTGTTGGGTCCACTGTTGTTTGTCATGTACATCAATGATCTGGATGATGGTGTGGTAAATTGGATTAGTAAGTATGCAGATGATATTAAGATAGGTGGGGTTGTGGATAATGAAGTAGATTTTCAAAGTCTACAGAGAGATTTATGCCAGTTGGAAGAGTGGGCTGAAAGATGGCAGATGGAGTTTAATGCTGATAAGTGTGAGGTGCTACATCTTGGCAGGACAAATCAAAATAGGATGTACATGATAAATGGTAGGGAATTGAAGAATGCAGGTGAACAGAGGGATCTGGGAATAACTGTGCACAGTTCCCTGAAAGTGGAATCTCATGTAGATAGGGTGGTAAAGAAAGCTTTTGGTGTGCTGGCCTTTATAAATCAGAGCATTGAGTATAGAAAGTGGGATGTAATGTTAAAATTGTACAAGGCATTGGTGAGGCCAATTCTGGAGTATGGGGTACAATTTTGGTCGCCTAATTATAGGAAGGATGTCAACAAAATAGAGAGAGTACAGAGGAGATTTACTAGAATGTTGCCTGGGTTTCAGCAACTAAGTTACAGAGAAAGGTTGAACAAGTTAGGTCTTTATTCTTTGGAGCGCAGAAGGTTAAGGGGGGACTTGATAGAGGTCTTTAAAATGATGAGAGGGATAGACAGAGTTGGCGTGGATAAGCTTTTCCCACTGAGAGTAGGGAAGATTCAAACAAGGGGACATGGCTTGAGAATTAATGGACAGAAGTTTAGGGGTAACATGAGGGGGAACTTCTTTACTCAGAGAGTGGTGGCTGTGTGGAATGAGCTTCCAGTGGAAGTGGTGGAGGCAGGTTCGTTTTTATCATTTAAAGATAAATTGGATAGTTATATGGACGGGAAAGGAATGGAGGGTTATGGTCTGAGCGCAGGTATATGGGACTAGGGGAGAATACGTGTTCGGCACGGACTAGAAGGGTCGAGATGGCCTGTTTCCGTGCTGTAATTGTTATATGGATATATGGTTATTTCCATCACCAGCGTAATCCCACCACTTCCCATCTCCACTCCTTTCCGCCTTCCACAGAGAACACTTTCTCCTCAACTCCTCAGTTCATTCATCCCTTCCCACCCAAACCACCTCTTCCCCAGGTGGTTTCCCCTGCAAACTGCAACATCTGTCCTTATACCTTCTCCCACGTCTCCTTAAGTTTTAATAAAAAAAGAAACTGACAGGCGTTTAGTTATCAGAGGACACATTTACAGTGATTGACAACACAGACGTCAAATTTAAATCCTGATGTGAAATTAATCTGATTTTAAACCATCTGATCGGCCATGAAACACCAGGGAGAGGAAACATCATGCTGAAAATCCTGGAAACATTTGTCAAAACATGTCGCTTAGCTTAGCTAATCTGTTACTTTGTGACTCCAGAATTAACTAAAGTTTTTTTAGCTAGACTCCCATTCCACATCTTTCAAAAACTTCAATTTGTTCAAAACACTGCCGTTCATCTCCATTTTCGTTTTCCCGTTTCCCGTTTAACTAATACGTTTGACAGCACTGGGCCTGTACTCGATTTGTGAAGGATGAGGGGGGGACCCTCATTGAAACTAACCGAATAGTGAAAGGCCTGGATAGAGTGGACGTGGGGAGGATGTTTGCACTAGTGGGAGAGTCAAGGACCAGAGGACACAGCCTCAGAATAAAAGGACGTAGCGTTGGAAAGAAGATGAGGAGGGGGAGTTTCTTCAGTCAATATGTGGAATTAATTGCCACAGACAGCTGTGGAGGCCACGTCAATGGATAATTTTAAGGCAGAGATTGACAGACCATTGATCACAATATATTACTTGATAAATTGAAAGGGTGCGGTATCAGGGGGGCTGGTGTTGAATTGGTTGAGAAGCAGTAGAGTTGCTGCCTTACAGCGCTGGAGACCCAGGTTCAATCCCGACTACGGGTGCTGTCTGCATGGAGGTTTTTACGTTCTCCCGGTGACCTCGTGGGTTTTCTCCGAGATCTTCTGTTTCCTCCCACACTCCAACGATGCACAGGTTTATAGGTTAATTGGCTTGGTGTAAATGTAAATTGTCCCTAGTGTGAGTAGGATAGTGTTAATGTGCGGGGACCACTGGTCGACTCGGTGTGCTGAAAGGCCTGTTTCCGCGCTGTATCTAAACTAAACTAAAAATAATTAAACCTGGGTTCGATTGTGACCTTGGGTGCTGCCTGTGTGGAGTTTACACATTCTCCCTGTGACTCAGGGTCTTCCGGTTTCCTCCCACACTCCAAAGACATGCAGCTCTGTAGGTTATTTGGCTTCAGTAAAATTGTAAATTATCCCTATTGTGTAGGATAGTGCTAGTGTACGGGGTGATCACTGGTCGGCGTGGAATCGACGGGCCAAAGGGCCCGATTAGGAAAAGGGGAGATGCAACGAGACCTGGGTGTCATGGTACACCAATCATTGAAAGTAGGCATGCAGGTGCAGCAGGCAGTCAAGAAAGCGAATGGTATGTTAGCATTCATAGCAAAAGGATTTGAGTATAGGAGCAGGGAGGTTTTACTGCAGTTGTACAGGGTCTTGGTGAGACCACACCTGGAGTATTGCGTACAGTTTTGGTCTTCTAATCTGAGAAAAGACATTCTTGCCATAGAGAGAGCACAGAGAAGGCTCACCAGACTGATTCCCGGGATGCCAGGACTTTCATATGAAGAAAGACTGGATAGACTCGGCTTGTACTCGCTAGAATTTAGAAGATTGAGGGGGGATCTTATAGAAACTTACAACATTCTTAAGGGGTTGGACAGGCTAGATGCAGGAAGATTGTTCCCGATGTTGGGGAAGTCCAGAACAAGGGGTCACAGTTTAAGGATAAGGGGGAAATCTTTTAGGACGGGAGATGAGAAAATCATTTTTCACACAGAGAGTGATGAATCTGTGGAATTCTCTGCCACAGAAGGTAGTTGAGGCCAGTTCATTGGCTATATTTAAGAGGGAGTTAGATGTGGCCCTTGTGCCTAAAGGGATCAGGGGGTATGGAGAGAAGGCAGGTACAGGATACTGAGTTGGATGATCAGCCATGATCATATTGAATGGCGAGGCAGGCTCGAAGGGCCGAATGGCCTACTCCTGCACCTAATTTCTATGTTTCTATGTTTCTATGTTGTATCTCTAAAGTCTAAATATGAATTAATCTGGAATCTTTATGTGGAAACTATATAGTTCATAGGTCATCGTCATCGTAGGCTTTGAGCGTGGGTGTCCCCAGGCAACCTTGTGCTGGGGCTTTGTCTGGAAGTACCAGTTGGCGATGCACAGATTACGGTAAGAGCACAGCTCAAGCAGTCGCTGCCCGTTTTCATTCATTTTGCCCACACCAAACTGCCCAAGGCAGGAAGATCACGATTCCTGGTCTGCGCCCACTCTGGCGTTGAAGTCGCCCAGGAGAACAAGTTCTTCCTTGCTGGGGATGCTGCTGATGATGGATGCGAGGTTCTCATAGAGCTCGTCCGTTGTGTCTGATGTGGAGGACAGTGTCGGGGCCTACACGCTGACAAGAGTGACTGGGCCTGCGGTGGTGTTGAGGCAGAGAGTCAGGAGTCGCTCTGAGCCATTACAGCTCTGTTCCACCATGTTCAACAGGCTGTTCCTTACTGCGAAGCCTACTCCGTGCTCTCTGGGCTTGTGAGAGTCCTTCCCCTGCCAATAAAATGTGTACTCCTTCTCCTTGTTTCCTTGTTTCCAGCCTTGTTTCCTGGATGGTGGCTTTGTCTACATTGAGTCTCTTGAGCTTGTTGTTTATGACAGCTGCTTTCCTGCAATCGCTGATGTCCTGTAGGTTTTCAGAGAGGCCGGTCATCATTGTCTGGGCATTCCAAGTTCCCCGTTTTAGAGTTGGTCTCTTTTGAAGTGTTCTTTTGTTGGTAGGTGTGAAGGTTGCGATCTGCTGTTCGGATGGTTCCTAATCCCCATGAGGATAGCAGACTGTGGCGGGACGGCACCTTATTTGCTGGGGGCTGCCCAGCTTGAGGCGGGCGGTAGCTGTTCAGTGAGATCCGAAAATCCGTCCCACCGTCGGGAGCAACCCCTTGTGCCTCACTTTACGCCAACTACCGATGACTTATAACCGGTGGCTGTTGCTCCCCTTGTTGTGTCGACGCCGCAGGCAAAGCTGGAGTGTCCTCCATATGACATCGCCCAGGCTGTTGCCCATGCAGCACGTCCCCCCTCTCCACGTCGCTGATCGATCCAAAGGAACAACAGGGCCGTTACAGTTTGGCACCAGCGCCGTCGCAGGAGCTGCCAGAGCAAGGTTGTAAACAACGATGAAGTTCATAGGTCATAGGAGCAGAATTAGGCCATTCGGCCCAATGAGTCTATTTTGCCATTCATTCATGGCTGATCTATCTATCTTTCTAATATAGTATTTTATTAGTATCTAATCTGTATTTTAACCTGCAGCTGTAAGTGATGTCATAGTGTGGAAACATGCTCTTCGGCCCAACTTGCCCACATCGGCCAACAATGTCCCAGCTATACTAGTCCCACTTGCTTGCATTTGGCCCATATCCCTTCAAACCTGTCCTATATATGTACCTGTCTAACTGTTTCTTAAACGACAGGATAGTTCCAGCCACAACTACCTCCTCTGGCAGCTTGTTCCATACACCCACCACCCTTTGTGTGAAAAAGTTACCCCTCGGATTCCTATTAAATCTTTTCCCCTTTACCTTGTATCTACGTCCTCTGGTCCTCGATTCCCCCTACTCTGGGCAAAAGACTCTACGCATCTACCCAATCTATTCCTCTCATGATTTTGTACACCTCTATAAGATCTCCCCATCCACCTGTGCTCCATGGAATAGAGACCCAGCCTACTCATCCTCTCCCTATAGCTCACACACTAGTCCTGGCAACATCCTCGTAAATCTTTTCTGAACCCTTTCAAGCTTGACAATATCTTTCCTATAACATGGCGCCCAGAACTGATCACAATATTCTAAATGCGGTCTCACCAACAACTGCAACATGGCCTCCCAACTTCTATACTTAATGCTCTGACTGATGAAGTGGTCAAAGTCTATAGTAGGTGGGAGATTACAACTCGTCACAATGTGCTTTAAAAACTCAGCTCGTGTATTAACTTTGACAAATTGCTTTCTTGCTGTGTGGAGTTGCGACTGTAACATATTTAATAATTATTATTAAACTCATTTTGCACAAAAGAATCCTAGCACCTTAAAATAGTTTGCACCTTCGTGTCCATAATTTTCAATGCGCTGCATCGAGGCAAAGGAAATGGGATAAGAATAATACCATTATGATTCATAACTCTCACTGATGTGTAATTAGCAGTCCAAGGATGCACTTGCATGCATGAAAGCTTGAAACCTATAAATAAGCAGGCATTTCATTTAGTACAGTACGTGAAGGGCCTAAAATTGGATTTTACTATGATTTTCCCAGGGCCTGATCATATCACAACTCAGAGTTATTTAGAAATGGGTGACATTTATTTAACACTTGGGATATGGAACCTGGAACTGGGGTGAAGTTTGCCTTCAAACCTGGGAATGTAAGTATTGTTTATAGGGTCTTAGTATGACTTGGAGGAAGAAACTGAGAGAATTTGATTGATTGAAAGATACATAATGGAAACAGACCCAGCAGCCCACCAAGTCCACACTGACCATCAACCATCAGTTCACACCAGTTCCATGCTATCCTACTTTCTTATCTGCTCCTGACACACGTCCATGGGCCCAACCATTCACCGTGTATGCCTAGATTATCTTTCCAAAGCACATAATTTTGCACTTGACCAAAATCCCACCTGCCATTCCCTTGCACACTTTCCAAGTTGATCTAGATCCTGCTGTAATCTGATAAAAGCTACAAATGGGCAAACAATATTATTTTTCATAATGAGCAGAGGGATCTGGTAGTGCAGGTGCATGGTTCCTTGAAGGTGTAGTCGCAGGTAGATAAGTTGGTCAAAAAGGCCTTTGGCACATTGGCCTTCATCAGTCAGAGTATTGAGTATAGAAGCTGGGAGGTCATGTTGCAGTTGTATAAGATGTTGCTGAGACCGCATTTAGAGTATTGTGTTCGGTTCTGGGCACCATGTTATAGGAAAGATATTGTCAAGCTGGAAAGGGTATAGAGAAGATTTACGAGGATGTTACCAGGACTGGGGGGTCTGAACTACAGGGAGAGGTTGAGCAGGCTGGAACTATATGCTCTGGAGCACAGGAGGTGGAGAGGTGATTTTATAGAGGTGTATAAAACCACGAGAGGAATAAATCGGTTAGATGCACAGAGTCTCTTGCCCAGAGTATGTCAATCAAGTACCAGAGGACATAGGTTTAAGGTGAAGGGGAATAGATTTAATAGGAATCTGAGGGGTAGCTTTTTCACACAAAGGGTGGTTGGTGTATGGAACAAGCTGCCAGAGGAGGCAGTTGAGGCTGGGACTATCCCAACATTTAAGAACCAGTTACACAGGTACATGGATAGGACAGGTTTGGAGGGATATGAAACCAACGCAGTCAGGTGGGACTAGTGCATCCACTCCATTCTCTCAGCATATGACTAGAGACAATTTACAATATACCAAGCCAATTAACAGACAAACCTGTACGTCATTGGAGTGTTGGATAAAACCGGAGATCCTGGAGAGAATCCACACAGGTCACGGGAAGATCGTACCAACTCCGTCAGGATCGAACCTGGGTCTCAAGCACTGTAAGGCAGTAACTCTACCGCTGAGCCACCCCAAACATTGCAATGAAAGAAAATAAATTTAAAAATATATATATTTCTTCCCAAAATAGCAATTTGTGGTTTCAGAAATATACACCATGCAAAAAGTTCTCGACCAAGGTGTTATACTAATTGAATAAGAATTAACTGTGAACTTCTACACTTTTGAAAATCACCTCAATTAGTTTCAAAAAATAAATGTAATGTCTTTATCGCTTGCATTGTCGATGAATTGCAAAGGTAGATTCTATATGAATGAGGATCAAGGGTAGGCCACATGACCATTCAAGCCTGCTCTGCCATGTAATAAGGCCATTGCAAAGATTCCCAACCATCATTGAGAACCTTTGTCTTCCTTATTATTTAAATCAAATATCTGCTTAAAAGTTTTCAAAGACTATTACCACTGCCCACTTCTTCTTTCGTGTGGCGTGCACAGCCTAAAGTTGAAGAACAACTTGGTCGATTGGATAATCCGTTTGTGCACGTCGAGTTGATTGCGTTAGTCGAAACAGGGCGGACCACGTGAAGGTTGCGATCTTCCACCCCACCACTGCCCTTTGAGATAGGGAACTCCAAAGACGTAAATCGCATTTTAAAACTTGACCTTTCGTTCTAGATCTCCTCAGAAGAATAACCCGCTCTCCATATCCATCCAGTCAAGATGCCTCAATATATTACGTGTTTCAATCAACCTCCATCTTGATCTCCATCTCCATGACAAATGCTTTTTTACTGTACCTCAGTACACATGAAAATAAACTAAACTATCTCACTCTTCTAAACTCCAACAGGTGCATACCTAAGCTGTCAATAAGACCACCAACCCTTTTTGTGTAAAACTATTTGCAATTCCAGTACCATCTCCAAACTAATTTCAATGCAATGACACTGCATTCTTGAGATGCTTGGGTGACACAGCTGTTAGAGACGCTGCCTCACAGGCCTTGTAGCCCTGCTTCAATCTTCGCCTCAGATGCTGTCTGTGCAGAGTTTGAACAATGCACCTGTGACCACATGAATTTCCTCTGTATGTTTCGCTTTCCTATCACATCCCAAAGATGTACAGGTGAGTGGGTTAAATTACTCACTGTAAATAGCAGATGGAGCATCAGTATCTGGGGAGAGTTGATGGGAATGAGAGAAGAATAAAACAGGATTAAAATGCGAATAAAGTGGGTGCCTTATGGTCGCATGGGATGCAGGGCGTTTTTGTGCTCGATCTCACTATGACCAATATATCCCACAGTACCTCCAGTCTGAAGAACGGTTCCGACCTGAAACGTCACATATTCCTTTCTCCAGAGATGCTGCCTGACCCGCTGAATTACTCCAGTCTATCATAGCACCCCAACATAATTTGGTTGGCAGATTATGCAAAGATTTAAGATTCAAGAGTTTATTGTTGTGTGTCCCAGATAGGACAATGAAATTCATGCTTTGCTTGAGCACAACAGAATATAGTAGGCATGAATACAGAACAGATCAGTGTGTCCATATACCATTATATAAACATATACACACATGAATAAATAAACAGATAAAGTGCAAATAAACAGATATGGTCTATTAATGTTCAGTTTGTTTGAGTTGAGTTTAATAGCCTGATGGCTGTGGGGAAGTAGCTATTCCTGAACCTGGACGTTGCAGTCCTCAGGCTCATGTACCTTCTACCTGAAGGTAGCAGGGAGATGAGTGTGTGGCCAGGATGTTGTGTGTCTGATGATGATACTGCCAACCTTTTTGAGGCAGCGACTGCGATAGATCCCCTCGATGGTAGGGAGGTCAGAGCCTATGATGGACTAGGCAGTGTTTATTACTTTTTGTAGCCTTTTCCGCTCCTGGGCACTCAAGTAGCCGAACCAAGCCACGATGCAACCGGTCAGCATGCTCTCTACTGTGCACATGTAGAAGTTAGAGAGAGTCCTCCTTGACATACTGACTCTCCGTAATCTTCTCAGGAAGTAGAGGCGCTGATGTGCTTTCTTTATAATTGCAGCAGTGTTTTCGGACCAGTAATTATCTTGTTAAACCCATCTCATCCAAAGTCCACAGCAGTGGAAGAATCACACAGGTCTGTCTGTTCTTATGTCAGAAATACTCGCGCATGTGATAATAATGTTATAAGTGCACTTAGTGGCAGGAAAGCAAGGGGAGCAGAATTTTGTGACTTGGTTACCGTATCACTTAAAATAACCCTAAAGCTCCCCGGAACAATCGATTTCTAATTAAAAGTTAAAGTTTTTAGTTTGGTGACTCAGTACTACCTCAATTACATGGTTAGCCAGAATAATGGATGAGACTGCTGCTTCTTTGCGTTTAAGAAGGTTTGAGATAGGCGCATGGATTTGCAGGAAATGGAGGGATATGGATCGCTTGCTGGCAGATGAGGTCAGTTCAGCCAGGCATCATGTTTGGCATAACCATTGTGGGCCCAACGTCCGTTCCTATGCTATACTGTTCTATTTTCCATGAATCCTCTACTACTTTGAAAATACAACCAAGGAGGAACAAATGGCTGTGTTTCACCTACTTTTTTGCGTCAATCTTATTGGCGGTTAACAGTATTTACCACTCACTCATTTCAGAATTCATACCTCAAAAAACTGTTCAACAATTTAAGTCTTACAACAGCGAAGTTAGTAATTTTACCAATAACTATTTCAAAGGAACAATAGACAATATGTGCAGGAGTAGGCCATTCGGCCCTTGGAGCCAGCACCGCCATTCAATATCATGATGGCTGATCATCCCCAATCAGTATCCCGTTCCTGCCTTCTCCACATATCCCCTGACTCCGCTATCTTTAAGAGCCCTATCTAGCTCTCTCTTGAAAGTATCCAGAGATCCGGCCTCCAGCGCCCTCTGAGGCAGAGAATTCCACTGACTCACAACTCTGTGTGAAAAAGTGTTTCCTCATCTTCATTCTAAAAGGGTTACCCCTTATTCTTAAACTGTGGCCCTTGGTTCTGGACTCTTCCAACATCGGGAACATGTTTCCTGCCTCTAGTGTGTCCAAACCCTTTATAATCTTATATGTTTCAATAAGATTCCCTCTCATCCTTCTAAACTCCAGAGTATACAAGCCCAGCCGCTCCATTCTCTCCGCAGATGACAGTCCTGCCATCCCTGGAATTAACCTTGTAAACCTACGCTGCACTCCCTCAATAGCAATAATGTCCTTCTTCAAATTAGGGGACCAAAACTGCACACAATACTCCAGCTGTGATCTCACTAGGGCCCTGTACAACTGCAGAAGCCCCTATTTGCTCCTATACTCGACTCCTCTTGTTATGAAGGCCAACATGCCATTCGCTTTCTTCACTGCCTGCTGTACCTGCATGCTTACTTTCATTGACTGATGAACAACGATCCCCCAGATCCCGTTGCACTTCCCCTTTTCCCAACTTGACGCCATTTAGATAATAATCTGCCTTCCTGTTTTTGCTACCAAAGTGGATAACCTCACATTTATCCACATTAAACGGCATCTGCCATGCATTTGCCCACTCACCCAACCAGTCCAAGTCACCCTGCATTCTCATAGCATCCTCCTCACAGCTCACACTGTCACCCAGCTTTGTGTCATCTGCAAATTTGCTAATGTTACTTTGAATCCCTTCATCTAAATCATTGATCTATATTGTAAATAGCTGCGGTCCCAGCACCGAGCCTTGCGGTTCCCCACTAGTCACTGTCTGCCATTCTGAAAGGGACCCGCTAATCCCTACTCTTTGTTTCCTGTCTACCAACCAATTTTCTATCCATGTCAGCACTCTACCTCCAATACCATGTGTCCTAATTTTGTCCACTAATCTCCTATGTGGGACCTTATCAAATGCTTTCTGAAAGTCTAGGTACACTACATCCACTGGCTCTCCCTTGTCCATTTTCCTAGTTACATCCTCAAAAAATTCCAGAAGATTAATCAAGCATGATTTCCCCTCTGTAAATACATGCTGACTTGGACCGATCCTGTTACTGCTATCCAAATGCACGGCTATTTCATCTTAACGCGCTTCCCTCTTTCATCTACGCTTTCCTTATATTGTACATGTCACATTAAAGGATTTCAGGTTACCTTACTTTATCAAAACTATGTTTACAAACAAATAACAGAGATATACTGATAAAACTGCTTCATTAAAGAAAGTATTAAAATGTAGAAAGAATGCATAAAATAGTGAAAAACCATCTGCTTGAATCGGTAATATTATTCAATTGTGGGATTATTGGTAAATGATCAGAAAATCAATGTTGTTCTTGGCTACTTGGTAATGATTTAAATAAGAGAAATGAAACATTAAATATTTTTAGGTTTAGTTTAGAGATACAGAGTGGAAACAGTTCCTTCGGTCCACCGAGTCCACGCCGACCAGCGATCCCTGCACATTAGCGCTATCGTACACAAACTAGGGACAATTAATCTACAAACCTGTATATCTTTGGAGTGTGGGAGGCAACGGGAGATCTCGGAGAAAATCCATGCCGTTCAAGGGGAGAATGTACAAACTCCGTACAGACAGGACCCATAGTCAGGATCAAACCTAGGGCTCTGGTGTTGTAATGCCCCTGTCCCACTTAGGAAACCTGAACGGAAACCTCTGGAGACTTTGCGCCCCACCCAAGGTTTCCGTGCGGTTCCCGGAGGTTGCAGGTGGTTGCCGGAGGTTGCAGATAGTGGAAGCAGGTAGGGAGACTGACAAAAACCTCCGGGAACCGCACGGAAACCTTGGGTGAGGTTTCCTAAGTGGGACAGGGTAATTAGGCAGCAACTCTACCGCTGCACCACGATGCCACCCAGGACGAAGTATCTCTTATCAGAAAAAGTATCTTCTTGGATCTTATGTTGTTTTCTACAATAGATCCATCGATAGCTATTTTCAATATGACAAAAAATGGACAAAAAAGACAGGTATTGCAATAAAGTTTAATGGTTTTGTACATTTGCAAGCAGCATTGTAAACTCATATTCAATGCCAGTTTCCCTTTTGACAGTAAATATCATTTTTTTCCTTGTGCTAGCAAGTATTTTTGCCACAATTTAATTTTTACAGATACAACTAAATTGGTATTGACAAATGAATTGTGACAGCTTTCACTGCAGAGAAAGGTTATTAGGTTTAACCTGACCCCATGGTTATAAATGTGTCGAGTTTAGCCTTTGTGTTACCATGGAAATGAATACCCTCTGCACTCTGTGGATATGGGAATTAATTTTCAATCACAACTTGCCTTTAAATTACCTTATTTTCTCTCTCGTCATAGAGATAGTTTTTTTTTGTAAATATACCGTTAATTCATATAACAATTATGCTGATTGTACAGACTTCCGTTTTGCCTTGATAATATTACTAATCAGTTTGATGGCTTAATTCAAAATAACTTACACTATACAGAATAATCGGTTAAATGCTCCAGTATCAGTTACAGGAAGTACAAGAAGTCCATACTTTATTAGTTATGAAGAAAGTAGGTTGGTTCCTTTTCCATCTTTGTAATCAGCTGTCGATGCAAATTTGCATTCACTGAAAGAATGCTAATTAATATTAAGATCTTCTTAAAAAGTGCCAATGACATCTCCACAACAAATACATAGCCTTAATAAAGTAATGGAGAAGGAAGTTGTGACGTTGATGGGCAGCTCTCAGCTCTTTGCCTGGTGCGTTGGTGAACTATATAAACAGACTCAAATTTATCAGGTTAGAGCAGTAATCTAAAATGCAAATTTACATAAGGCCACCAAGCTGTGTAGATGAATCACACTGGAAGTCACATCAGCAGCCACCTGTAATTTCCTTTGAATCTGAGGTTAGAAGTTGCATCTACTAAGGCAAATATCAAGTAATTTTCACTGCTGCTCCAGCACCCCAGCACAATCTGTGCTGCTCCTGGCTTGTTCGGCACTAAACCTGTGAATATTCAGGCCACGGCCAGGTCACTCATGGCATCTGAGACCTCGGTGTTGACTTGAGCAGCGATGCTCGCTGCTATCACATCCAAATAAATGTCATACTGCTGGTCCATCCCCAGGTAGCTATCATTCATCAGATACAATGTGTAGATATACCTTCAAACAAAAGAAACACATATGCCACATTTATTTAAAGCCTTTCTACACTTCGATACAGAGTGAAAACTTAAATGCGTTGAAGTGTGAAAAAAAACCCCATTCTGATTACAACCAGTAATGCTGAACAGAATGGATTTTATAAAGATCGCAATTAATTGCTGACCTTAAAAGCACCTTAAAATACATATCAAAAACTCGTTTTAATTCCATATCCTTTCCTTGAATTTATCAAATTACTTTATTTTAAGAGCAGACACGAGAAACTGCAGATGCTGGAATCTTGAACAAAAAAACAAGTTCCAGAGGAACTCAGCGGGTCAAGGAGCATCTGTGGAGGGAATGGACCGACAATAGTTCGGGTCGGGACCTTTCTTTAGACAGATAGACTGGAGGGGAAAAGCTGGATATAAGTAATGGGGCGATGTAGGTGGAATCAGGTGATAGTGGGTGTGTGGGGGGAGGGGGGATGGGTAGGTAATGGACAGGTGGATGAATAAAGTGACAAAGACTGGAGGTGAAAAGGAGATAGAAAGGTATCCGATAAGGAAAGAGGGAAGGAGTTAAATGTAAAGCTAGAGGGAGGCATATGGGAGGAAGGGGCAGGGAGAGGGGGAAATGGGGAAGATAAAGGGGGAAAGGGAGACGATAAAAAGGAAATAGTGAATGCAGATGGAAGATGAGTGTATAGAGAAAGGGAAAGAAACTGGGTGACTAGGGTGAAGATTGACTGAACGTTATTGCCTCCCATCACAGTGAAGAATGTTGATTCCACTGTGGTGGATGTTTATGTTAAATTCTATTGTGTATTGTGTTCTTTTTACTTGTGTGTCTGTATGATAACTCAAATATCACTGTCCCTTAATTGGTGCATGTGACAATAAATGTGAACTTGAAGGGGTATGGTTGGAGAAATGTGTGTGTGTCAGGCTGGCAGGCAGGAGAAAGAGGGGGGGGGGGAGGAGGATTACTAAATACTGGAGAAATCAATGTTCATACCTCCGGGTTGTCGGGGCACTAGAATAAACCCATGCAGTCACAGAGAGAAGGTGCAAATTCTAAACAGACAATACCCAAAGTTGGTATCGAACATGGGCTGTACCACCACGCCACCTAATCAAGGAATTTGAGACGAGTTTGTTGGGGCAGGGACAAGCAGAAATAATGGATCAGCCTGGTCAGCCTTCCTCGTGGATTCTGGGAAGGAGATAGAAACGGGCAGTGCAGGATTGGGAACTACTGTATAAGGTTGGAGGTTGTGGAGGGGAGGTTGCCGGAGGTGATAGGATCTGTGATGGTTTGACGAACCTACTATGAAGAATATAAATTGTTGCTTTATCATGTATAATTTACTTAATTCAATACCAATTTAACAATGATATGATCTTACTATAAAACATGAATACTATTGACCTCTATCTTTGAGTTTAGAGTTAAAATTTGGAGAACCTTATGTTTTTAACGGTACTGCCAATAAAAGTGTTTAAGGTCATTTATTCCAGTTAAACAAATACCGTCAGTTGAAAAAAAATCTTGCAGAATTTGGGGTTTTCCAATTAGCAGCAAACAGTACAAGACTGAAAAAATATATACTTCCACACAGCTGAAGATGACTGTGTCAACCCTCTTAAAGGTAGTATATTAACCCCACAGAATGGGTTAATATTTGACTATCGTGGGTAATGCTGGGGATAATGGTCTATACTGAACAGGATATTAATAATGCAAAATGGGAAAATAATTGGAAAACAAAGTTTGCCACTGATAAACGCAAGGCAGCAGTGTTATGGTTCAAAGAATGGTACATGGATAGGACAAGTTTAAAGGGATAGAAACATAGAAACATAGAAAATAGTTGCAGGACGAGGCTATTCGGCCCTTCGAGCCAGCACCACCATTCATTGTGATCATGGTTGATCGTCCCCTATCAATAACCCGTGCCTGCCTTCTCCCCATATCCCTTGACTCCACTAGCCTTCAGAGCTCTATCTAACTCTCTCTTAAATCTATCCAGTGACTTGGCCTCCACTGCCCTCTGTGGCAAGGAATTCCACAAATTCACAACTCTCTGGGTGAAAAAGTTTTTTCTCACCTCAGTCTTAAATGACCTCCCCTTTATTCTAAGACTGTGGCCCCTGGTTCTGGACTCGCCCCACATTGGGAACTTTTTTCCTGCATCTAGCTTGTCCAGTCCTTTTATAATTTTATATGTTTCTATTAGATCCCCCCACATCCTTCTAAACTCCAGTGAATACAAGCCTAGTCTTTTCAATCTTTCTTCATATGACAGTCCCGCCATCCCAGGGATCAATCTCGTGAACCTATGCTGCACTGCCTCAATCACAAGGATGTCCTTCCTCAAATTAGGAGACCAAAACTGTACACAATACTCCAGATGTAGTCTCACCAGAGCCCTATACAACTGCAGAAGAACCTATTTACTCCTATACTGAAATCCTCTTGTTATGAAGGTCAACATTCCATTAGCTTTCTTCACTGCCTGCTGTACCTGTAAGCCAACTTTCAGTGACCGGTGTACAAGGGCGCCCAGGTCTCGCTGCACCTCCCCCTTACCTAACCTAACCCTATTGAGATAATAATCTGCCCCCTTGTTTTTGCTGACAAAGTGGATAACCTCACATTTATCTATATTATACTGCATCTGCCACGCATCTGCCCACTCACTCAACCTGTCCAGGTCACCCTGCAACCTCCTAACATCCTCTTCACAATTCACACTGCCACCCAGCTTTGTGTCATCCACAAACTTGGATATGGTCCAAACGCAGGTAGGTGGGACTCGTGTAGATGGGACACGTTGGGGCAGTAGATGGGGCCGGTGTGGGCAAGTTGGTCCGAAGGGTCTATTTCCACGGTTGTAAGACTTTATGACTAATAGATTACTTGGAAATCTACTCTTATTATTTGGAAAGCCTGAGTGGAGCATAAACATTAGTGCGGACTAGAGGCCAAATAGTCTGCTTCTGTGTTGATATGTAATTCCGTGTAGTTATGAGGAGATTAAATTAGAGTTACAGAATCTATTGACACTGGAGGAGAACATTTTATAAAGTTAAGACAAGGTTTTCCAAGAGTCAAATAAGAAAATACTTTTTCCTTTGGTTAGGGAGAGGTTAAGAGTCACGAGTTTAAGTAGCTAGTGAGGCAGTGAATGGAGAGATTCAGAGAAACCTTTCTGAATCATAAAGAAACAATGACATATGCAGATCATCAGACAGAAATCACAAGAATAATTAAGGAAAAATCCCTACATTGGAACATGGTTGTTACTGAGAAAGCCAGGGTCCATTGGTCATTCCCCAGTATTCCTAGTAAAGCATTCATTCAGATTGCAAGGCTAATTCAGAGAGCAGTTCTGAGTATGCCACAATGATATTGTATCGAGTCACTTGCATGCCAGACCCATATCTGGATGGCAAGTTGCCTTCTCCAGAGACACTGGTAATGATACTGGTTTTTGGTTTATGATTTTTGTTTTAAACTCTGTTCAAATGATGACATTTTCATGTTGAGATGTGAACCTACACGATCCCAGTTCAGTAAATCAATACGAATATGATACTGTCTTTGTGAGTGAAATAAGGTGACGTAGAGGAGGATGGGGCTATGCAAGAATACAACAGGTATCAGGAATTGTATTTTGCTGTCAGGCATGGGGCTTGTACAAAGATTATGGACTGAATGGCCTTTATTTAGCTACAAATTTGTAAAATATTAAGAGCATCGGCAAAAGCTACAAGTTACTGTAGTGTTTTGTAATTTAACTTTAATGAATACCAAAAACATAAATGACTCTGAAGAAGGGTTTCGGCCCGAAACGTTGCCTATTTCCTTCGCTCCATAGATGCTGCTGCACCCGCTGAGTTTCTCCAGCATTTTTGTCTACCAATGACTCTCATCAATTGGTTTAAGGTCTTGTGCATAATAGTGTTGTACACTTGGAAGTACTTGTCTCACTGAAGAGCAAATATAAAACAGCAAGTTATCACTGGGCATGTCCAAGCATTACATTCTCAAGTATTCTGGAGGGTCCTCATGCTATTTCTAAGAGCAGAAGTTAAATGCACATTGGAAGTTTAAATAAATAAAGACTACCACAACTTTCACGCTGGGGCACAAAATTGAGCTTTATGGCCCTGTCCCACTGTATGAGTTCATTCAAGAGTTCTCCCGAGTTTGCCCTGATTCGAACTCGGAGATTTACGGTAATGACCCCTCGTAGGTGCTCTGGGTTTTTAGTCTTCACGAGCTTACTGCGTCTCACGAGTACCTGCCGTTAGCATTACGAGCCGCTGAGAGACGTCCCGAGCTCCGACGTACCCGCTATGTACATTCTACGTGCTTCCACGAGTTTGATTTTTTTTTTAACTCGGGAGAGCTCTTGAATGAACTCGTACAGTGGGGTAGGGTCATTGCTTTAGTTTTAGATTAGTTTAGTTGAGTTTAGGGATACAGTGGGGAAATAGGTCCTTCAGCTCACTGAGTCCACACCGACCAGCGATCCCCATACATTAACGCTATACTGTAACACGAGGGATAATTTACTATTTTGACCTAAGCCAAATAACCTACAAACCTGTACGTCTTTGGAGTGTGAGAGGAAACCGAAGCACATTTGACTGTTTTTGATAAAATAAGATTACAGAAAATATATTTAAGAAGGAACTGCAGATGCTGGAAAATCGAAGGTGGAGAAAAATGCTGGAGAAACTCAGCAGGTGAGGCAGCATCTATGGAGCGAAGATAGTTGTTGCTTCACTCGCTGAGTTTCTCTAGCATTTTTGTCTACCTTATAGAAAATATATATTTTTAAACTTAGTATTTTACTTTCTTTCTTCACTGCTTTCAGCAGATGCCAAAGGAAAGGTTAAATTAATAGTTATACCAACCTTGGAAATGGTCATTAAGGCATGAGCACTTTCATGTTACTTTCACAAGAGTTTAATCCAGATTAAAGTAGTTTGTCCTAATTGTCCCTCCAGGAATAACTGACACAACACTATTTTGCACTTTGATATAACGGGCAATCCGAATAACAATGAATAAATTATCTTATTGCTAAAAGCGCATTTAAAACCTACCTTGGTAGGTGGCTGGGATTGTTATAACTGATATGATCATCTAGTATACCCAACAATCTCCCTTCTCCAGCTCTCGTTCCTTTTGCCGCTCACTCCTGACTTTTCTGGCTTACATAACCTCCAAGTTGCTCAGATTTAAAAGTCCCATTCTTGAATTTAAATTCCTCCATGGCTTTGGACCTCCTCTGATTTAACATTCAATTCTGGATCTTCTGCCCTTCAAACACCAGCACATCTTATTTTTGTTTTTTTTCTTCTCCTTTAAAACCCTCCTTAATATCTTACGCTTTTTAACCTGATTTTTTGACACACACTCTAATCTCACCCTTTCTGACAATATCATTTTTGTCCCCTGCTATGTGAAGTATTTTAGGATATCTTTACCTTGTTAAAGATTACCAAAGTTACAGGGGTGGTAAGGAGTAAAGGGATCTTACCTTCCAGTGACTTCGGGTGAAAAGAAGGCTAGAGAAATGGTGCTTCGATTTCGAACATATCCAACTCGTTTCAAAGCCAACAATTCCTTTTTGTCTATTTCCCCAAGGATGACAACCCAGCCCTCATCCTTGGCCTTTGTGAAACGTGGTGTAGTAGCTTTGCTGTTATATTTGCCCTGACAACCAATATAAGACAACACATCAGAGAACATTTTATGTTCCTTACGAATTAAAAAAATTCAGTGCAGGTAGTATAATTTTTAAGCAAAATATTGGTAAGATCAACCTGATTACAGTCATTCCTTTGCTTATTCCACTCCTGCTATATTTACATTATAATTCTTGTTTATCTCAAACTTTTACCAGTTTTAATGAAACCAACCCACGTATTTCCCTTATTTTGTTTTTGTTTTTATTTCAGATTTCCAGTTGGTGCAGTTTGTAAATTTTTAAAGGAATAATCACACAAGTATCTTGAAAACACTTCAGAAAACGAAAAATCTTTTGGTTGCAGTAATCTTGTTTGCTTGGAAAGAGACAGTAGTCATTTCACATCAATGCTTCACTTGCGAATATCACTAACCAAAAGCAGCAATTTAATCTGTTCTTGCAGTGTTGACAAGAGTGAGTTGGAACATCCCATTTGACACTGAAGCAAAAACAGTAATGCACTGACGTGTATGTCGTAATCATTAGCATGAAATCACAGCCTTCTGACCTCGAAACGAGAATACTATCAAGCTAGGCACAAAATGCTGGAGTAACTCAGCGGGCCAGGCAGAATCTCTGGGGAAAAAGAATAGGTGATATTTCGGGTTGGAACCTTTCCTCCAACTCGAACTATTTTTTTTCTCCCGAGTGGCCAAGGTGCGACTAGTCCTTGATTATGCTGCTGGCCTTGCCGAGGTAGCGTGAGGTATAAATGGAGTTAATAAAAGGGAGGTTGGTTTGTGTCATGGTCTGGGCTGCGTCCACAATTCGCTGCAATTTCTTGCGGTCTTGAATGGAGCTCTTCCCAAACCATGTACAGGAAGATCGAGAATCTAGTGTCATGGTGCAAGGATAATAACTTAGTCCTTAGTGTCTTGCAAGATGAAAGAGTTGGTTGTTGACCTAAGGAAGCGAGGGGATGAACACAACCCTGTCCTCATCAATGGAGCCGATGTAGAGATAGTCGACAACTTCAAGTTCCAAGGCATCCAGCAAACTAACCTGGTCTCTTCACAATGATAGACAATAGACAATAGGGGCAGAAGTAGGCCATTTGGCCCTCCGAGCCAGCACCACCATTCATTGTGAACATTGCTGATCATCCACAATCAATACCCTGTTCCTGCCTTTTCCCCATATCCCCTGACTCCGCTATCTTTAAGAGGTCTATCTAACTCTCTCTTGAAAGCATCCAGAGAATTGGCCTCCACTGCCTTCTGAGGCTGAGAATTCCACAGATTCACAACCCTCTGATGTAGTGATGCAGGAAGTGCATTGGAATATTTATTTTCTAAGACATCCGAGCAGCGTCCGTTTGTTTTTACTTTTTTGTGTTGTTTTTTTCGTTTTGTCTAGCTAAGTTTTTGTTTTTTTAGGCTGTGTTTATGTATGGGGGGGGGGGGGGGGGTGGTTGAAACAGGGCTTGCTGTCTCTCCCTTCGGGGGAATGCAACTTTTTTGTCGTATCCCCCTTCTCTGCCTCCGTCTGCGCTGAAGCCTAATGGCGGAGCTAGCGACCTCGAGGCCTGTCAGGACTCGCCCTGGGCTCGCTCCCGTGAGGCGGCCCAGCTCGGGGCTGGAACGGCGCTCCCGTGAGGGGCTGTGACGCTCCCATGAGGGCGGCCTGGCGAGGGGCTGAGACGCTCCCGTGTGGGCGGCCCAGCCCGAGGGTAACGGCGCTCCCGTGAGGGCGGCCCAGTCCGAGGGTAATGGCGCTCCCGTGAGGGCGGCCCAGCCCGAGGGAAACGGCGCTCCCGTCGGGGCGGCCCAGCTCGAGGGTGGAACGGCGCTCCCGTCGGGGCGGCCCAGCTCGAGGGTGGAACGGCGCTCCCATCGGGGCGGCCCAGCTCGAGGGTGGAACGGCGCTCCCATCGGGGCGGCCCAGCTCGAGGGTGGAACGGCGCTCCCATCGGGGCGGCCCAGCTCGAGGGTGGAACGGCGCTCCCGTGAGGGCGGCCCAGCTCGAGGGTAACGGCGCTCCCGTCGGGGCGGCCCAGCTCGAGGGTAACGGCGCTCCCGTCGGGGCGGCCCAGCTCGAGGGTAACGGCGCTCCCGTCGGGGCGGCCCAGCTCGAGGGTAACGGCGCTCCCGTGAGGGCGGCCTGGCGCGGGGCTGAGACGCTCACGTGAGGGCGACCCGGCTCGGGGCTGGAATGGTGCTCCGGTGGCTGAGACGCCGTTCTGGCGGCGGCGGCCTGAGTCCGGGGTTCGGCCGCGGGCCAGTGGAAGACGTCGTCAACAGCTGCGTCCGCTGGACTGGAGGGCGGCAGCTTCGACCACCCCGGGCCGCGGTGTTTGAACCGGCCCTTTCGCGGAGCTCGGTGAGCCGCGGGACTGATTTACCATCGCCCGGTGGGGTATCGCCTCAGCGCAGAGGGAGAAGAGGAGGGAAGAGACTGCAGCCCTAAGATTTTTGCCGCCATCACAGTGAGGAGGTGCTTGGTGGACTCACTGTGGTGGATGTTAATTTGTGTTTACTGTCTGTTCTGTTGTTTATTATTGTATTATTGTATGTATGGCTGCAGGCACGAAATTTCGTTCAGACTGAAAGGTCTGAATGACAATAAAGGAAATTCAATTCAATTTAGTGTGTCCAAGAGGATTCTCTTGAAATTCTACAGATGTGCTTGAGAAGGTATCCTGACAGGATGCATGTCAACTGCTCTGCTCATGACCATTCATCTGCAGTGTTGAACACAGTCCAGTCTATCAAAGGATCATCACTTCCTTCCATCCAGTCCATCTTCATGGTGTGCTGCATCGAGGATGTAAGAAGTATCATCAAGGATGGCTGCCACCCAGATCTTTCCTTTCTCTCTCTTCCCTCCTCTGCGAGAGGATTCAGGGGCTTAAAAGCTCTGACGTCCAGACTTAAGAACAGCTTTCTCAGTCCCAACTCGAAGGAGGGTCCTGACTCGAATCGTTGTTTGCCCATTTCTGAAGAAGGGTCCTGACCAGATGTATCAAGTGTCCATTTCTCCCTAGAGATGTCTGACCCACTGACTTCCTCCAGCAGCTTTTTTTCACAGACATGATGGATTACTGTTGTATTCAAGCGAGGTCAGTTGGAATCCCAAATTTGGTAGCTGAATTGTTGGCCTTGCAGACTAACACCTGATCTACAATCCAGAAAGGTTAAGTTGAACAGAACTAGTTTCGGAATGGGAACAACCTTGAAGTATGGGATAAGTTATCGGTTTCGCGTTTCTCAAGATTTAATCACCCATTGAAGGCACATACCTTGTTGCGCGCCAACCCTATCCTCCGTAAATTGACTTGCAGTACGTATTCCTGATCCGCATGTAATTGTGTCCAGTTTTTCTCATCTCGCAAGCCAGTGTTCACATTGGGCAACAATATTTCATTCTTCCCCTTTGGAGCATTTTCCCACCAGCCCTTGATGCTCAGGCTAACTTCGATGACTGGAAGACGGGACAAGAAATTCCAAGCCTAAAAGGTTGAAAGAAGTTTGAACAATTAGACAATCCTTCGCTAACTACAGTGGACACAATTTACAGAGCAGCTTTCAGCATGATTTCCAGCTACTCAGAATTAAAACACAGAAAGTAAAAGGCTAAGATATGTTAACATTATGTGCATTTGGATCTCAGAACAGAATGTATGAATGAGATCACCTAAAAGGACAGTTTCTCTGCCCTGGTCCTGATGCTAAACTCATCCATGGTATCTAGCTCTTGCTCTCTTTAAGTCCAACAACCGCTAATTTTCCTTCCTGTTCCTCTCCCTCATTTCCCTCACCGTATCTTGATGCATTTTGATGATATAATTGGTTATCTACTTTGGTACAGTTCTTCTGCCTTTCAAAACTGCCATTTACAGCAAGATAGACCTTCTAAATGCAATGGGCTGACGTGTAGTACGCAACGGAACGTGGGCCTTTTTTTCATCCATTTCCGTATCCGGACCCGACCCGACTCGCAGTGTAATCAACGTTGCGGGGGAACAGTTTGTGTTAATAAATTAAAATTCTGAAAATGTGAAGATTTTTACCAAATAACTTTTATTTTTATGAGGATGTTTCCGTAACCGGCTTCCGTCTCCGCACTATTATCCTATGGGATCTTTGGTGCGGAGACGGAAGCCGGTTACGGAAATGGGGCCTTAAATTACCCATCAATCTGCCCATGACCGTACTACGTCTTTTTCGTCGAGTGGGCCATCTTGCTCGCTATAGGATCTTTGATTTACAGTGCCTGCTACAAAAAGTCACCTTGCTTCATGTCACCGTGCTTCCAACTTTCCTTCCCATCTTTAAACACACTTCCACCTCTCAGCTCATTGTTCACTTTCTTTTCACAAGTTCTGCTTCTGCCATGCAAGAATACTGGAATGACCTTCACCAAAGTAATGAGCAATACCTTGTGATCAGGATGTATTACCACTTATTTATTTTTCCCACGCTCTACTATGGAGACAATTGATTGGCTTCATTCTTTCCTGATTGGTTATAGCTAAAGCATCTCTTGCTAAATAGTTTTCAGTAATGAGCCATTCTTGGCTTCTCTCCAGCCTCATTGAACTACCTGATGCTCTGAGGAATAGACATCATGTATAGATACGCAGCAGTTTTTAGTTTAGTTTAGAGATACAGTGGGGAAACAGGCCCTTCGGCCCACCGAGCCCACACTGGCCATTGATCCCTTGACCACACTAGTTCGATGTTATCCAACTTTCTCTTCCGCTCCCTACACATTTTCAGAGGCCAATTAACCTACAAACCTGCACGTTTTTTGGGATGTGGGAGGAAACCAGAGCACCCGGAGAAAACTTGCGTGTTCACAAGGAGGTCATGCAAACTCCACAGACAGTACCCAAGGTCAGGATCGTACTCGGGTCTCTGGCGCTGTGAGGCAGTGGCTCTGCGATTGTGCCACCCTTTAAATGTTGAGTCTGTCCCCAGTATTTTCCACACTCCAACCACCCCTTGTGTTTACGGATGTCATTTAGCCCTACCTATCTCATTCCCTTCTGTACCTGTGCTGTAAACTACTTTGCTAATATGCAGTATTACGATTACCTATATTTACTTTCAGTGAAATATTAGAGGCTCCAAATCGCCGGAATTCCTTGTTTAACTATCTCTACCTCTTTTCCATCATTTTAGACTCTTTTAAACCCTCCTTTTTTGAACAAGCTTTTGGTTCTCTCAATGCCTGTGTATGTAGCCAGTGACACGAAAGAGATCAGATCAGTCACGATGTTCCTGAATAGTGCAGTAGGCTTGAGGGTCTGACCGACCTGCTGCCTCTGGTTCTTCCGTTCAGTGTTAGCTAACATGTATACAAAGCATACAATACAATACAATACCGTTTATTTGTCATTTGAACCTCACATGAAGTTCAAACGAAATTTGGTTTCTGCAGCCATACAAGAAAAGAACCAAGACACACACCAACACAATTTACACAAACATCCATCACAGTGAATCTCCTCCTCACTGTGATGGAAGGCAAAGTCTTGTCTCTCCCCGGCTCTCCATTCCTCTCCCGAAGTCAGTCAAAGCCCCCGGCGGGCACTAGAAAGTCCCACGGCGACTTAAAGCCGCGCCAGGCGATGTAAGGCCCTGCTCCGGGTCCCGATGTTGGAGCCCCCGGCGGGCGCTGGCAAGTCCGCTGCCATTTAAAGCCACGCCGGGCGATGTAAGGCCCCGCTCCAGGTCACTTTCAACCCCGCAATTCGAGCAGGAGAAGTCGCCATTGCCGGTGCCCCGCAAAGCGGTCTCCCACCGGGGACCCACGAGCTCCCGGTGTTCACCATCCACCGGAGTCGGGTCGCAGCAGCGCGCCACCACAGCTCTCCACGCTCCGAAGCTGGCCAGCTCTACGATGGTAGGTCCGCAGCTCCGCAGGCTCCGTGACTTGAGCTAGCGTTCCGGTTGGAGGCCGCTCCACGGTGCTAGGCCCCAACGGCAACGGAGACCCGACAGGGAAAGGTCGGGTCCCCGTACAGGGAAGAGATCTAAAAGTTTCCCCCACCCACCCCCCCGCCCCCACCCACCCCTCGCCCCCCACACATACACAGTCAAAAACCCACCACAAACTATACACTCAACAGGACAATAAAATAAAAAAAGACAGACGGACTGCAGAGGCCGCTGCGACGTCGGCCGTGCCGCCAACGTAAACTACCATGTGGGTAGTTTAACATGTTAAAATTGCTTTATAAATGCAAGTTGTTGTTACCTTTGAATCATTTATCCCAATTTAAAATTGCAGCAAATCCAACAGACAATTTTATTATTTTTTGAAATTTGGGTGCAAAAGTGAATAATGCAAAAACTATAGGTAATCACCACAGGTTTGGGACATACTTATTTCCTATCAATATTCTGAATACTTCTGCCTTTGTCTAATGATCATTGCAAATATGATTCACATTTTTTTCCTTTTGCTTAAAGACAGAAATTGCCCTTGCCTCCTCTGCCTTCCTCGCCCCTCAGACCACTTTCCCCTTGCCCTACCTTCTCGTGAGGAAGACAGTCACTCTTCATGGCTCTTCTCCTCAGAGAAGAGGTAACCCCCCTCCCTCCCTCTTCAACCTTCTCGGTGCAGAAGGTGACAGAGTTTATTGCCAAATGTTAAGAAACAAAAAATCCTCGACACAAATACTAAGGCACCAAAATAATATTCTCACTTAAATAAGGACTTTAACATATAAAATATCACAACTGCAGACATATC
The DNA here is from genome assembly GCF_010909765.2 of Amblyraja radiata. Classification (NCBI taxonomy): domain Eukaryota; kingdom Metazoa; phylum Chordata; class Chondrichthyes; order Rajiformes; family Rajidae; genus Amblyraja; species Amblyraja radiata. Next base: position 103,127,783 of record NC_045960.1, read on the forward strand.
ATCACTGCCAAAGGCAAGTGAGATGAACAGAGTGAAGGGGTTTATAGGTAAAATAAACCCTCATAACCACTTCAAAAACATTTGTCCATCTAGAATATATTGAAGCACAACTAGTGCTATTTATATGGAGAACAGTCAAGATAACAACACATTGTTTATCAGTGTGTTCAAGTGTTATTGTGCTAATGCAGCTACAGAAGATAATTTATTGCTTAAATATATCACAAAGCTCTTAGATGGTAGCTGCTTTTTGATTAAAAAATAAAAACTAGGCTATTGCAGCCGAGGCTGATAAAACATTTCAATACGATCAAAACATATTTATCTAAGGATTAATCTTCATCATTTGAATCAGATGAGAACACCTCCCCGCATGCAATTATTTAATTAGCTGGCAAAGCTTCGGGTGGTCACCAGCCGTTCAGAGCATACTGATGGCAGAACAGATGCAAATCTCACAGTGATGACTGCCTTTTCTCATTACGACTGCAATTAGCACTTAAATTGGTGCTTTAAACCCAATAATTTCCAGAATATTTTTTTCATATATTTTAGCTGTGATTGCCGTGCCAAACTGGCAGAGGCAGATTGTAGAATAAATTACAAATCCAAATAATTTTCCCAATGAACAGGTTACAGTAGCCATTTCTTTTTATTAAAAACATTAATTATTTTTTTCAAAATGCGTACAATCTTATTTTCAAACAAAATTTCCAAGATTCTGCTCGAGCACGAGACATCATTGAGCTTGTGCATTTTGTTTGTGATATGAACATTATTAGATATTTATATTCATTTTATTTTGTCATATTGTTGGAACATTTCTGGTCTGTCTTCACTTTGCCTGCCATGCCCTAGACTCAGCAACCAAACAAAAAGAAGCTTGTGTGCTGCCTATTTGGGTACCGCTTTATGTGTGAACTCTGGTAATGAAAGCATTACTTGTAACCATTTTACCAACTAACAATTAATAAACAAATGCTCACTTTACAATCTTTCATAGAAACATAGAAAATAGGTGCAGGAGTAGGCCTTTCGGCCCTTCGAGCCTGCACCGCCATTCAATCCAACTCAGTATCCTGTACCTGCCTTCTCTCCATACCCCCTGATCCCTTTAGCCACAAGGGTCACATCTAACTCCCTCTTAAATATAGCCAATGAACTGGCCTCAACTACCTTCTGTGGCAGAGTATTCCAGAGATTCACCACTCTCTGTGTGAAAAATGTTTTTCTCATCTCGGTCCTAAAACACTTCCTTCCCCCTTATCCTTAAACTGTGACCCCTTATTCTGGACTTCCCCAACATCGGGACCAATCTTCCTGCATCCAGCCTGTCCAACCCCTTAAGAATTTTGTAAGTTTCTATAAGATCCCCCCTCAATCTTCTAAATTCTAGCGAGTACAAGCCGAGTCTATCCAGTCTTTCTTCATGTGAAAGTCCTGACATCCCAGGAATCAGTCTGATGAACCTTCTCTGTACTCCCTCTATGGCAAGAATGTCCTTCCAGATTAGGAGACCAAAACTGTACGCTATACTCCAGGTGTGGTCTCACCAGGACCCTGTACAACTGCAGTAGAACCTCACTGCTCCTATACTCAAATCCGTTTGCTATGAATGCTAACATACCATTCGCTTTCTTCACTGCCTGCTGCACCTGCATGCCTACTTTCAATGACTGGTGTACCATGACACCCATATAGAACTGAAACATACAATTACATTCCAAAATGATAATATTTTAAATACATCTTCTGTGGGCACAGTGGTTAAGTAACCAGACATGTGAATTAACAATATTTATAGTTTTTACTTTAATTTAGTTTAGAGATACAGTTGGAAACAGGCCCTTCAGCCCACCAAGTCCACACCGACCAGCAATCACCCATACACTAGTTCTATCCTGCACACTAGGGACGCTTTACAGCAGCCAATCAGCCTACAAACCTGCACGTCTTTGGAATGAAGTAAACCAGAGCACCTAGAAAAAACCCACGCGGCCACAGGGAGAAGGTACAAATTCCATACAGACAGCATCTGTAGTCAGGATCGAACCCGGGTCTCTGGTGCTGTAAGGCAGCAACTCTACCACTGTGCCGTCCCACCTGAGACATGAATTTGATCAAATTGGGCTTTGTTAACAAAACCAGAAATGAGCAACTGCTTCTATATTGTCCATAAGGAAAAAGGCCAAGCTATCTCCTTGAACTATCGAAATTCATGTAGTGAAGAAACATCCACACCGCTATTTGGTAGGAGGTTTCAGTATTTAGAACTAGAGATGATATAGGAAATGGCAACATCTTTCCAATTCAAAGTAATGTGCAATTTGGAGGACAATTTCTGGTTGATGCCATTCCCATGTCCTTTAGCTGAGGTTGGAGGCTCAGGAAACAGCATTGAAGCAGTCTTGATGAATGCCTGCATTGCTTTTTTATAGCGAGTACATGCTGTAGCTGTGTTTCAGTGGGGCAGGGAGTGTATGTTAAGCTCCATCTTGTAGAGAGCTGCGTAAAACTTTGGAAAGTCTTCCATCACTCTCCTGATGTAATTTGTAGGTAATAAAAAGCTTAGCGGAGTGATGGAATGTGTCATCTGCAGCAGAATATCCTGTTTCTAATCTATTTTGCTGTTACAATATTTCATGATTTGTGCACTCAGTTGCAGATGGCCTTGGGAGCCAATTTCCCTGACTGGAGAAAGATTATTTACCTGAAATGCTAACACTGTTTCTCTCTCCACAGATGCTGCCTGGCCAGAGGAGCATTGCAGTCTCTAAGTGGTAAATAAGTTTCTAAGGAGATTTGGATTATGAAAAAACAAATTCTTATAAGGGACAGAAGATTTGGACAGAGTCAGCTTGTACAATATTTTAAAACTTTTTTTTGTATTTATTTCATAATTTATACATACAGTACAGTGGTGGTTATAAATAAATTAAGGTCACGGATTAGAATTGCTGTATGCAGGAATGGAGGGATATAGATTATGTGCAAGATGAGATTTGTTTATCATGGCAAAGATATTGTGGGCCGAAGAGCCTGTTCCGATGCTGTAATGTTCTATGTTCTATAGATTAAAGATGGAGGGGTTGGAAAACATGATTAGCCTAAATAGTTTGTTTTTGGTGAGCAAGTGCCCTGAGCCACGTCAGCTCCTTCAACAATATCCATTTTTAAGATTTGGTTTAGTTTAGTTTAGTTAAGAGATACAGTGCGGAAACAGGTCCTTTGGCCCACCGGGTCCGCGCCGACCAGAGATCCCCGCACATTAACACTATCCTACATCCACTAGGGACAATTTTTACATTTACCAAGCCAATTAACCTACAAACCTGGACGTCTTTGGAGCGTGGGAGGAAACGGAAGATCTAGGAGAAAACCCATGCAGGTCACGAGGAGAACGTACAAATTCTGTACAGATAGCGTCCGTAGTTGGGATCGAACCCGGGTCTCTGGCGCTGCATTCGCTGTAAGGCAGCAACTCTACCGCTGCGCCACCGTGACCGTGACAGTTAATTTTAAATGTATGCATTTTACAGTAAAAAAATAGTTATTATTGTAATGGCTGGTATGCTTTTGTTTTTTCTGAAGGTTCTCACCAAAAATGTTGTACGTGGTGAATAGGTAATGTAGTGGGTGGGCATACTGTCCTTTCGGCTTTTTTTCATTTTGTTTATTGTCATGTGTGAAAAGCTGTACAGTGAAAAGCTTTTGTTGCATGCTAACCAGTCAGCGGAAAGACAATACATGATTACAATGAAGCCGTCCACAGTGTGCAGATACATGATAAAGGGAATAATGTTCAGTGCAAGATGAAGTCCAGCAAAGTCCGATCAAATAGTCTGATGGTCTCCAATGAGGTAGATAGTAGTTCAGGACTGCTGTCTGGTTGTTGGCAGGATGGTTCAGTTGCCTGATAACTGTTGGGAAGATACTGTCTCTGAATCTGGAGGTGTGCGATTTCACACTTCTATACCTCTTGCGTGAATGGAGAGGGAAGAAGAGGGAGTGGCCAGGGTGTGACACGCCCTTGATTATGTTGCTGGCCTTGCCGAGGCAGCATGAGGTGTAAATAGAATCTATGGAAGGGAGGTATTGGTTTGAGTGATGGTCTGGGCTGCGTCCACAATTCCCTGCAATTTCTTGCGTTCTTGGATGGAGCTGTTCCCAAACCACACTGTTCCCAAACCACACCACATGGTGTAAGATTAAAGCTTTGGATAATAAGTTTGAATATGGTTCAAGCCACATAAATTGCAAGTCTTCTCTCATTTACCCTTTTAAATGCACTGAATTTCAGCGGCATAAAGTCAACTTCCTCAGGTAAGGCCAAACATACACCGAGTAATCTCACTTAAGTGTATACCAATGGTAGCAGGCATTGGAACTGAAATTGGATAATGCTCCTAGCTATAATCATTAAAAAATATATATTTTCATGGAATTCCTATTTGTTATTTGGAGAAAAACTCCATTAAAAGTACTAATCATCCCCTGCTGCTTTTTTTTTACATTAACAGTCCCTCTAAGATCAAAAACAGTTTTAAACACTATGACTTGATTGGCAAAGATAGGAACAGAGCTGTTTATCTTAAACTAATTCCAAAAAGGATGAGTCACACAGTCAATAAGGCCAATCCAATGTCAAATATATTTCGAGAGGTCAGAATAACTCAGAGATGAACAATTGTCAAAGGACATTTGAATAACAGCTTGCTTGAAGTTTGCTTAAAGTTTAAATAAAAAACACAAATGAATAGAACAACAAAAATAAATACAAAAATGAGATTGAAAAAGCAGGTTACCTGGGAAATCTGTGTAGGCTGTAGTTCTTCAGCAACAATGGAATGAAATATATCCTCCCTCCATTCACATGCAGCTATCAATTCAGGAAGACATTCGACTGGACCTCTATAACCTTTTGAGCTGCTTTTCTTTCCACCCGCATTGCACTTCCTGACAAAATAAATTGCCACACAAATTTCAGATTAAAACAAAAAGCACACACAATTTAGGCCTTCAGGTTCATGATACGCTTCTACATGCTAGCAGAAAATGTAAAAAAAATAAATAGTAAGAGCGATTGTTTGGAATATAGGAAATAAAAATAGATCATTTAGCGCCTCAAGTCTGTTCTGCTGTGCACTGAGATCATGAATGATCTATAACCTAACATTATGGTATCACATCCCTAAATAAGTTGTGTATAAAAATCTATCAATTGCATCATTAACATCAACAATTTACCCACCAGTTAATTTCATTTGCGGAAGAGAGTTCAAATTTCTATTATCTTTTCTCGGCAGCAGTTCTTTCGACTTTAACTCGTGAAAGCCATGGATTTCATTTTTAGGCAATGTCCCTTGTTCTTAGATTTCCAATTGACAGAGGTATCTACTTTCTACCTACTCCAGCAATTCCCCTCCATGTTGTTATCCGTTTCACAGATAGGAAGACCTTTGCTACCTAATTTATAGCACAAATATTTTTTGTCAATAATATTCAATGAATAAATAATAGGAAGGAGAAAAAATGAGGAGGAAGAAGATTGGACTTTATTGGCATCCATCACAATGAGGAATGTGGGGAATCTGTGGAACTCACTGCCACAGAAGGTAGTTGAGGCCAGTTCATTGGCTATATTTAAGAGGGAGTTAGATGTGGCCCTTGTAGCTAAATGGATCAGGGGATATGGAGAGAAGGCAGGGATGGGATACTGATTTGGATGATCAGCCATGATCATATTGAATGGTGGTGCAGGCTCGAAGGGCCAAATGGCCTACTCCTGCACTTATTTTCTATGTTTCTATGAATCCGCTGTGGTGGATGTTTATGTTAACTTATGTAGTTGTGTGTCTTGTTGTTTTTTTTTTAGCATGGCTGTATGGTAATTTGAGTTTCACTGTACCTTAATTGGTACATGTGCCAATAAACTGACCTTTGAAAATAGTGGCCGATTCCTGTTTTTTTTTTTAAAGAGACAGGGTGGAAATGGGCACTTTGTTCCCACCACGTCCGCGACTTTACACTCATTCAATCCTACACACAAGGGACAATTTACAGCAGCCAACAAACCTGTTCGTCTTTAGAGTGTGGGAGGAAACCGGAGCACCTGGAGAAAACCCACGCGGTCCATACAGCCAGCACCCTTAGTCAGGATCAAACCCAGGTTTCTGGCGCTGTATGGCAGCAATTCCACTGCTGCATCATCATGCCAGAATAGTAGCAAAAATATTGTATTGCCTGGTGGATGTGCCAATTGAAGACAAGGATACAGGCTCGTAGAAACAAGGAAATGTAGATGCTGGTTTACAAAAAAAGACACAAAGTGCAAGTGTAACTCGGTGGTACCTCGCCATCAGTAACCTGCTGAGTTACTCCAGCACTTTGTACCTTATTTTTAGGATACAGGCTTAGTACTAAGAAAACTGAAAATAATTGGTTCTTAATCTTGAGATGAGGCAAACAAGAGTGCACCCTGGAGACCAATATATCAAATACATCAAGCAATATATTTGTAGAAAAAGAACAGGTTTACATCTGCACTTAATACTGTAGATCTGTTGCTAATGTCAGCCTGGCCATGAGAAGGTGGCGTGAAAGGGAGAAGGGAAGGGAATCAATAAATAATTCACTCTGGCATTGTGTTGAAAAGCTCCAACTTTGAATGCAGGAGCAGAAATGGTTTGGCCATCTGTCTGGTCTTGTTTTAACAAGAGGTGAAAACAAGAGAAAACTGTTTTAAAAAAAAAGTGGCAGTACAGCAGGAAGAAATCCAAGATTTTAAATTTCCAATGGACTATTTACAATAGGATATCTGAAAACAAAAGTGCTGGTGTGGTCCACATGTAAATGACATTGGAGTGCATAGTGGAGCAGCAAGTGTAAGAAGGAACTGCAGATGCTGGTTTAAACCGAAGATAGACACAAAAAGCTGGAGTAACCCATAGGGACAGGCAGCATGCTGCCTGTCCCGCTGAGTTAAGGGCCTGTCCCACCAGCATGTGATTGCATGCATCTAGCGCGACCAAACGGAAGCGGGGTTCGCGCTAAGTTCGTGGTAAGTACGCGGTAAATACACGCAAAGTTCGCGCGTGACGTAATTTACGTCAAACTCACCAATCAGCTGGGCAGGAGGCGGGCCGACTGAATTTGGACGTCACACGGCGTCTGGCGATGACGTCATCATGCAACGGCATGCCGGGCGGTGACGTCATCGCGCAACGCCACGCGCTAGGCGTATGCCGTCAAGACGCTGCGTACGCCCGTCGAGGCGCTGCATACGGGCATCAATGCGGCTGCGGGCCGACAGGCCGTTGTCGCGCGGGATTTTCGGACAGTGCAAGATTTTTGGAGCCCCGCGCGATGTCGGGACCAGCCCTGCACAACTTCATACGCCTCCGCCGATCGAAGTGGGACAGGCCCCGCGAGTCCGTACGCCTCAAGCGACTACGTTTGGTGGCGCTAGGTGCATGCTATCGCATGCTGGTGGGTCAGGCCCTTTACTCCAGCTTTTTGTGTCTATCAGCTAGTAGAGTTAATGACTCATAGCTTCAGCAATCAGTGGCACAGTGGTAGAGATGCTGCCATATGTAGGCAAGTGGTGGCACCTGGGGAGAGTTGAGGGGAATGTGGGGAGAATAAAATAGGACCTCCCCACCATCGAAGGGATCTATAGAAGGCACTGCCTCAAAAAGGCAACCAATATCATCAAAGTCCCACACCAACCTGGTCACGCTCTAATTTCGCTTCTGCCATTATTTTGTGTGTGTGGGCATTTTACCTGTTAATTAAACTTTTTTAATCCAAAGCCAGAAGATTGACAAGGTAAAACATTTATGTGCTGTTACATTTTTTGAATGCAAGTTGCTTTTTATATACAGGTTATGACGCATGTATGTACACTATATAGACACAACAGACACTCAAATACATATATGTTTAAGAAAGAACTGCAGATACTGGAGAAATTGAAGGTAGACAAAAATGCTGGAGAAACTCAGCGGGTGAGGCAGCATCTATGGAGCGAAGGAATCGGTGACGTTTCGGGTCGAGACCCGTCTTCAGATTGAAGAAGGGTCTCGACCCGAAACGTCACCTATTCCTTCGCTCCATAGATGCTGCCTCACCCGCTGAGTTTCTCCAGCATTTTTGTCTAACCTCACACATATATATACACACGCACACATTTATAAGACAATGTATTAACAAACATATTCAGTAAATATATTACATAACAAATAAAGATCGATTGTACTCTTTATTGGGGAACGAAAAGACTGATCCTGGTATAGGTGTATTCATTTTAACAGCTCACAATAATTAACAGTAATAAATACCTGAACAGATAGAGGTGTTGTTGCTCAATGTTTGGCAAGGTGAGGAAAGAGGAGTCATGTACCCATCTGCCTTGAATCACCATCTGAATCAGGTTGATTATGTTCAGTGCTGTCACAAGCCAGCCATTATTTGCAGCCACATCCAGCATTGCCTAAATAAAGTCAACAGAGAAGACAAAAGATATTATGTTCAATTTGAGGATAAGAAACACATGACAGGCCAATGGATAATATTTTAATTACACAATTCCTGTTAAAACGGAGGTATTACATTGATCACTTAATAGTAAGTAATTACATATATCAGAACAATTGAGCCAGATCCTCGAGCCAAATCTGTGCAGATGCTGGAAATTTGAAATAAGAACAGAAAATGCTGCTAACATTCAGCAGGTCAGGTAATGTTTATGGATCGAGAGCCCGTTAATGTTTCCTCTATTTAACTCATCTCACAAATGGGGTCTCCAATTTGTCTTTGTGCAGATCATGCCTGAACTGCTGAGAAGGTCTGGCAATTATTTTTTACCACAGACCTTTTTATTGCTATGATGTGTTTATTTTTCAGCTCCTGTTTGAATTATTCCAATATATATATATATATATCTCTTTCAACTATATATATTTTATAAATTCCAATTATATATATTTTATATGAATTATTCCAATATATATATATATTTCTACATGCCCGTTAACTGGAACCATTGTGACTGCAGCAGTTCCAATCCTTCTAAGTGGCATTCAAAACCCTGTGTCCAAGTTCCAACACTCCACATCTATCTCTGAATGTCTGACATTATAATCTTATCGCCACTTAGAGGAGTGATTGTGATCTGATTCTCGATTAATGCTCAACTTTTGTATGTACAAATGTTTCCACATTTAAAAGATATATTCCTCAGAAGCTTTATTATGTTAAGTAAACAGAGAATAAAACCCCACTTTCGCTGGTAAAGGCCTCCTTATCGCAGACTATTCTTTCTCCAATGATCCCTGCCCTTTCCACTTAAATCACGGCATTTCTGACAGCTGCAAATTTATTGATAATTTTCAATTTTCTTTTCCTAACTGTACCATATGTGACAAATAAAGTACCCTCGAACTATTGGTTTTTCGAACATCTACATATTGTACTGCAGAAAATATCTTGACTGGTTGCATCATTGGCCTGGCATGGCAATTCCAAGAGACAGGAATGCAAGAGGCTAGAGAGTGGTGGCCACATCCCCACCGTTGGAGGCATCTACATGGGGCCTTGCCTCAAGAAGGGGACATCTACTGGGGGTAGAGTGCTGCCATGGATAGAAAATTGGTTGGCAGACAGGAAACAAAGAGTTGGGATTAACGGGTCCCTTTCAGAATGGCAGGCAGTGACTAGTGAGGTGCCGCAAGGCTCTGTGCTAGGATTGCAGCTATTTACAATATGCATTAATGATTTAGATGAAGGAATTAAAAGTAACATTAGCAAATTTGCAGATGACACAAAGCTGGGTGGCAGTGCGAACTGTGAGGAGGATGCTATGAGGATGCAGGGTGACATGGACAGGTTGGGTGAGTGGGCAGATGCATGGCTGATGCAGTTTAATGTGGATAAATGTGAGGTTATCCACTTTGGTGGCAAGAACGCGAAAGCAGATTATTATCTGAATGGTGTCTGGTTAGAAAAAGGGGAAGTACAACGAGACTTTGGTGTCCTTGTACATCAGTCACTGAAAGTAAGCATGCGGATACAGCAGGCACTGAAGAAAGCTAATGGCATGTTGGCATCCACAACAAGAGGAGTTCAGTATAGGAGCACAGAGATCCTTCTGCAGTTGTACAGGGCCCTGGTGAGACCTGAGTATGGTATGCAGTTTTGGTCTCCTAATTAGAGGAAGGACATTCTTGCTATTGAGAGAGTGCAGCGTAGGTTCACGAGGTTAATTCCCGGGGTCGCAGGTCGTATATGATGAAAGAATGGAGCGACTGGGCTTGTATTCATTGGAATTTAGAAGGATGAGAGGCGTTCTTATAGAAACATATAAAATGATTAAGGGATTGGACGCTAGATGCAGGAAACATGTTCCCGATGTTGGGGGAGTCTAGAACCAGGGGCCACATTTTAAGAAAGGGTAGGCCATTTAGAACTGAGATGAGTATGTAGCTGGGTTTCCCACCCCGATTAAAGAAAGCAAAGCGGTGAAGGGTGAAGCCATCATTGGTATGCATGGTACCATGCATTCCACAAAGGCCTGAACAGTCCCCTCTATCACCACCATCCTTCTTCTTGTCAAACTTGTGCTCAGATTGAACTCCCACATCACATATGAAATTATAATACTCATTTGACCTATGCTGGTCTCTTTGGAAGGATACGTGGAATACGAGTACTTTGATGACTGTATTGGAGTTGCTTCTTGTTCTCGTACGGAAACACTACTGCCATTTTCACCCCATTCCTGCTTCCATGTTCTTCATCTCTGACTCTTCCTTTCCCTCCCTCTTTTCAACCTCTTTTTCCATTCCACTGTATAAAATAGCAACTAATAGTGGGTGTAAAGTATAGCAACCTTACACACAAGATTAAAATGTTCACTTTTCCCCCTTTTCCTCACAGAGGTTTAGTTATACTGTACGGCTTGTTTCAACTTCTCAGTTGCACAGCTTTCAAGCAGTTATCGTCAAGGGTAGCGAGAAAAGCTGGAGAAAGCCGAGTTACTCCAGCTTTTTGTATCTTTCTTCGGTGTAAACGAGCATCTGCAGTTCCTTCGTACACGTATGTAGACCAGTGTGAGGACTGCAATTCAGGAAATCGATTATTCTTGACCAGGAAGTTCGCACTTCCGGATTCATGCCAGAATCGCAAACACACTGGTACTTGCGCACGAGAAATGCCAACAGATCCTGCCATCAGTTCCCTGCCCATTATACTGCTGCCACTAAAATCTAATTGATATTACATAACTGGAGTTTTGAATTAGACTTTAATTAGTTATTTACCACATAACTATCATAGGTTAGGTAAATCACAAGTTTAATTGGTGTTTAGAATTATAGGGGGAAAATAAACAAAACAGTAAGCTTCACAGGCCTGCCTCTACTTGAAATAAACTTGAAAAGGGCATTCTGGTTTAAACACTGGATGAAAAAAAGATTCATAATTCTGAACAAGCTACATGGGTTTTAAATTGAGAGGTTGTTCTTGTCAAAACCATCCCAGTATTTATGATCTGCTTTAGGACAGAGATCAGAATGGCTTAAGCCAAATGATTCTTGGATTTTTTGATTCAAAGTTGTACAGCTTATGACAATAAATACTGACTTGAGATAAAGTCAAGTGGATAGAAATTGAACTAGCCTTGCATGTTTAAATTCACAATATAAGAATGAGTATGCACAGTACTCAGCTTCTCAAGTTTGGTTTAAAATTAATTTGAACGGAATTCCCCCATTTCGGATGAACCTCATCTACTTCATCCGGTGTTCCTGTGTCCTCCTTTACATCGGTGAGACCAAGTGTAGACTAGGTGAATGATTTGCCGAACACTTGAGCTCAGCCCGTCAAGGCCTGCTGGATCTACCAGTTGCTAAGCATTTGAATTCCCATTCCCATTCCGACCTTTCTGTCCTGGGCCTTACCAGAGTGAGGCCACACGCAAACTGGAGGAAGGGTACCTCATATTCTGCTTACAACCTAACGGTATGAACAATGAATTCTCAAATTTCAGGTAACTAACTTAGAAACATCTACCCTCCCCCAGCTTTCCCCCTCCCTTTCTTCCCTGTGGCCCACCTAGATGCACCCATTTCTCCACTTCCATCTCCCCTTGTCCGCTTCCACCTATATTCCTTCCTCTGCCTTCACAATTCGCACCACTTCTATCTGCATCTCACACTATTTGTCTCTTCATCTCTGGCCTTTGTCCAGTCATCTACCTTCCACAAATTTCCCTCTCCTGTATCCACAATATAATTTGCCAGGCTTTGCCTTGTCCCCATCTCTCTTCTAACTTTCTACCCCCCCCCCCCCTCCCCCTCACCCACCACAAAGAGGGATCCCAACCCAAAGCGTTCTCCAGAGGTGCTACCTGGCCCGCTGAGTTACTCCGGCACTTTGTGTCTTCTTTTGTAAACCAACATTTGCAGTTCCTTCAGTCTCCATTCCACACAAGAACCTTGTTTATAAATCACTTTAATGCAATTCTACGCTATAAATCCGAGATTTTCACAAAGTATGCAGTAGAGGAATTAACATGGCTCCAAAATGGCAGCTGGCCACTAACATACATGGTGGATCTGCTGCAACTGCCATTCATATTATCATTGCAGTAGCCCAAGCTATTTAATCAGATCTCGCAGCTTTTGTTAAAGGACCTGTCTGCAAGAAGAGTGCCTATTTTAAATTTTAATGAAATGCTCAGCTGTCCCCAAAAGCCTTTTATTCCTTGCCGTCCTGTTTATTTGCAAGTCCTGGCTTTAGGTGTAAAGGGTCAGTGATTAGATGAAAGAAGCAATTTTTTCCCCCTCTGCTTACTGCGTCCAGAAAAAATTGATTATCTTTATACACAGCAGCTCATTCAGAAGTCATACAAGTGCCGGCTCAATGTACAGAAGTTTATATTAGACTGTTTATGTAATCACAACTTAAAGAAGAAGCAAGAGGGCTGCATTTACTGAAGGCAAACAAGCCACTAAAATCCTTTTTAAACAGTGGTATTGTTTACACATGCATGCAGCAATTCAATTAAAATTTGATGCATTCTTCTGGTATTACTCCCAGCCATTTCTGGTATTACACATGTCATTTCTTGTCTACTGTTCATACACGGTCAACTTCTACATAATATATAAATTAATATACACCCGCTGCCGTGGGTGAGTGGTTGAGGCAGTTAAGAGACTTTTTATGTTCAACTGTTCTCGGAGCAGAATAAGGACATTTGGAACATCAAGTCTACTCCGCCATTCAGTCATGGCTGATCTATCTTTCCCACTCAACCCCATTCTCCTGCCTTTTCCCCATAACCCCTAACACCCGTATTAATCAAGAATATATCAATCTCCACCATAAATACATCCATTGACTTGGCCTCCATAGCCTTCTGTAGCAATTCCACACATTCACTACCCTCTGAAATTCCACCTCATCTCCTTTCTAAAGGTATGTATTTTTATTCTGAGGCTGTGGCCTCTGGTCCTAAACTCTCCCACTAGTGGAAACATCCTCTCCACATCCACTCTATATTCAGGCCTTTTGGACAGGCATATGGATATACAGGGATTCCCTCAGAATCCTCTCCAGTAATTTTCCTAACAGATATGTTAGACTTACTGGTCTATAGTTCCCTGGCTTTTCATTGGAGCCCTTCTTAAATAGAAGCCAACATTAGCCACCTTCCAGTCCTATGGTATCTCACTATCTATGAGTGAGATACCATAGGACTGGAAGGTGGCTAATGTTGGCTTCTATTTAAGAAGGGCTCCAATGAAAAGTCAGAGTCTTCACAGCACAGAAACAGGCCGCACCCTCATCCCAACTTGCCCACACTGACCAGCACGTCTCTTCTACACTAGTCCCACCTGCATGCGTTTTGCCCATACCCCTCTAAACCTGCCCTATCCATGCACCTGTCTGAATGTTTCTTAAACATTGCGATAATCCCTGCCTCAACTCCCTCCTCCGACAGCTCGTTCCCACCACCCTTTCTGTGAATAAGTTACCCCTCAAGTTCCTATTAAATACTTCCCCCCTCACCTTAAACCTACGTCTTCTGGTTCTTGATTCCCCAATTCTGGGCAAGAGACTCAGCATGTCTACCCAATCTATTCCTCTCATGATTTTCGACACCTCTATAAGGTCACCCCTCAACCTCCTGCGCTCCAAGGAATAGAAACCCAGCCTACTCAACCTCCCCCTATAGCTCAGACCTTTGAGTCCCGGTAATATCCTCGTAAATCTTCTCTGCACCCTTTCCAACTTGACAACATCTTTCCTATCACATGGCGCCCAAAATTGAACACAATATTCTAAATGCAGCCTCACCAACATCTTATACAACTGCAACATGACCTCCCAACTTCCTTACTCAATACTCTGAATGATGAAGGCAATGTCACCCATGTCTAATGATGAATAACTTAGCCAGGGCATCTGCAATTTTTCCTCCAGCTTCCCATAGTGTCTCAGGATATACTTGATCAGGCCTGAGAAATTAATCTACTTTCATATATTTTTGGACATCCAGCACTTCCTCGGCCATAATACAGACTGTCCTCAAGACATCACCATTAACTTTCCCAAGTTCCATAATCATGCCTTTCTTCGAGGTCAAAACAGAGGAGAAATATCTCTGGAGGACATCGACAGGTGACGCTTCAGTTCAGGACCCTTTTGCAGTCTGAAAAAGGGTCGCAACCCAAAACGACACCTATAAGTCCTCTAGGGATACTGCCTAACCCGACGAGTTACTCCAGCATTTGGTGTTCTAAGCACCATCCCAGTATCTGCAGTTCCTTGTGTCTACAATATTTGAATAAATTATTAGACAAATTATTTGATATATTCGGACAAGAGTGGTGGTGCTGCGCAACAAGGCCTGCTGTCCTTGTGTACTAGTTGCTGAAAGCAAATATTCAGATGCAGTATGCAGTTAGGATGGCAAATGGTCATCCCTGCAACAGGGTGTGTACAGGAGGAAGGATGTCTTGCTGCAGCTGTTGAAGGCTTGGTCAGGCCCCATCAGTATGAAAATGAAAGACCTGCAGATGCTGGAAAAGGGTCCCATACCTGAAACACTAACTGTTTCTTTCCCCATAGATGCTGCCTGTCAGCTATAATCATTCAGAATGTTCTTATTTTATTTCTGCCCCATATCTATTTTTATGTGCAAGTAAGGATGTTCTTACCAGAGAGGGAATGCAACAAAGTTTTACCAGACTGATTCCTGGAATGGCAGAACAATGAGAAATAGGGAATAAATTGCCCTATACTTGAATTTACAAAAGATGAATGGATGGGAAGATTGGGAAAAAGGGAAGACTGGGCATATACTGGAATTTACACAAAATGGGATGGATGTCATTGAAGCTATGAAATTCTAACAGGCGTGCACCAGAAGATGTTCCCAATGGTTTGGGTGTCCACAACTGTGAGTCTCAGCCTCAGGATATGGGGTATATATAACATTTAGAACAGACCAGGAGACATTTACTGCACTTGAACCTATGGAACTTTATACCATGGAAGGCAAAGAAGGCCAAATCATTAAATATATTCAAGAAATAGGTAGATATATTTCTTACTGGTAAAGATATCAAGGTGGATGGGCATAAAGTGGAAATCAATTACTTAGGTGGATGATCAGCAGTGATCACGTTGAATAGCAGAACAGACCTGAAAGGCCAAATGGCCTACTGGTGCTTCTGTTTTATGCACTTTTTCTGCTTTCCACATGAAAATGTCGAAATTATTAGATTGGAGCACTGTTATCATTATCAGCTCAATTTGTTAATATCACAGCATGAAATTTATGCAAATTGATCAAAATAGTCATTAAACTGGATAAAATAAATTGAATAGCCATAAAAACGGTTCTATGTTCAATTGTTTCAAAGAGACAAAAAGATTCTCCTCTCCTGTTGCTTGCACAGTGGTGTATTACTGTGAGTTAATGTGAATAAATGCCTTGCATCGGAACATATCCGATAGAAACGGTGTTCGATGGCTGAACGACTTTTTATAACACACATTTCCTCAAGTTAATGATGCTTCTTTGCAATTAAATGATTTTTTAAAAAGGGTCCTGTTGATGACATTTGCTCTTTTACCACAAATGCAGCTGGCAGCATAGTCTCGGTTGTTTTAAGTTCTGCTATTGTCTGTTGTTACTTTGTGAACCTTCATCTAGATAGGTTACCAATCAGGAAGCTCAGCTGCTGTCTAACAACGTTAATTAATCAAAAAGTCATTTCCTTGCTGTAACTATGACTAAAAACCACTTCAAGTATGCCAGCAAACCTACAAGTTAATCAAAATGCTAATGCTGTACAAATTAAAGTTGTGATTAACATTTCACAGTAGCTGCTTGAACAAATTGATCACACAAATGGGTTACACATTACTCATTTCCTCCCAGACCGAAATGTAAAAAGGTTTGTTATGTGTTGAAGATGGATTGCTCATACACATTCTATTGTCATTAAACTGATAAAGATAGAGCATTTTAAAAACACTTATAGAAATTCAACATATAGAATATCAATGTATGGAATTCACTAGTTTTAGGATTTTACAATTATGTTCAACAAAATGGTGGTCAGTAATAAACAGTTCGATAAAGACCTGAGCAAAACGTCTGACTAAAACCCAAAGACTAAGCTGAGCATTGCCAAGCTGAGTAATTAACACATTAAATTGTTGGAAAGAAAAAACAAATCACACTCTTGATTGGCACTGGTTCCTGAATCAAAGCCCATTCTGGAAAGTCGAAGGCTGTCCTCACTTAGAAGTCAGTGACCCATCAGAAGATAGCATCAGCACCCTGACAATGAGTCACTGGTCTTTCCTCTATCTTTGGAGCTGGCGAGGGACGTTTCAAGCATGAGGCAACAACACTTATTAAAGCCATATTTGTAGCTTTCGTACATGTCCTCAAAAGTAGTTTTCAAAAATGAGCATGACTCTATGGCAACCTTATCTTTACAAATCTCAAATGGGAGAACAGTGTGCCAAATATATTCATTATGTCTATTAATTTGGTAAACGGTCCAGTATTTACATTTGTGGAGGGCAGATTCTGTGCCAGTTACTGGTGCGATCCTGACTACGGGTGCCGTCTGCACACAGTTTATACCCTCTCCCCGTGACCGCGTGGGTTTTCTCCGGGTGCTCTGGTTTCCTCCCACACTCCAAAGATGCACAAACTTGTTGGTTAATTGGCTCCTGTAAATTGTCTGTAGTGTGTAGAATAGTACGAGTGTATGGGGTGATCGTTGGTCAACATGGACTTGGTGGGCCGAAGGGCCTGTCTCCACATTGTATCTTTAAAGTTTAAAGTAAAGACTGTTATGTGGCAACATTCACACATGCTCAGTTTGGGTTTTACCAGGAACAGGGAAAATAAAAAGGTCCTTGGACTCACAATGTCTGTGCCAAATATGATGCCAAATTAAACTAATCGTTTCTGCCTGCATACAGTCCATATCCTTCCACTCCCTGCATATTCATGCTCTTCAAGCCTCAAACGCCATTATCATATCTGCATCCACCATCACTCCTGAGAGCACCTTCCAAGCACCAACCACTCTGTGTAAAAAAAAAAACCTGCCCCACACAACCTCCTTTAAACTTCCCCCCTCTTTAAAGCTATGCCCTCTAGTCTTTGATATGTAAACTCTGGGGAAAAGATTGCGACTATCTACCCTTTTCCTGCCTCTCATGATTTTATATACTTCTACCAGGTATCCCTAGCCTCCAATGCTGCAGAGAAAACAATGTCTAACCTCTCAAGGAAGACTCTCTCTAACTTCTACAGGTGCACAGTAG
This sequence comes from Amblyraja radiata, assembly GCF_010909765.2. NCBI lineage: Eukaryota > Metazoa > Chordata > Chondrichthyes > Rajiformes > Rajidae > Amblyraja > Amblyraja radiata. Next base: position 103,145,645 of record NC_045960.1, read on the forward strand.
AGAGCATGCTGACCGGTTGCATCGTGGCTTGGTTCGGCAATTTGAGCGCCCTGGAGAGGAAAAGACTACAAATAGTAGTAAACACTGCCCAGTCCATCATCGGCGCTGACCTTCCTTCCATCGAGGGGATTTATCGCAGTCGCTGCCTCAAAAAGGCTGGCAGTATCATCAAAGACCCACACCATCCTGGCCACACACTCATCTCCCTGCTACCTTCAGGTAGAAGGTACAGGAGCCTGAAGACTGCAACAACCAGGTTCAGGAATAGCTACTTCCCCACAGCCATCAGGCTATTAAACCTGGCTCGGACAAAACTCTGATTATTAATAACCCATTTTCTGTTATTTGCACTTCATCAGTTTATTTATTCATGTGTGTATATATTTATATTATGGTATATGGACACACTTATCAGTTTTGTAGTAATATGCCTACTGTGTTCTGTGTGCTGAAGCAAAGCAAGAATTTCATTGTCCTATACAGGGACACATGACAATAAACTTACTTGAACTTGAACTCATTATGCCTACTACTTTCAAATCCAGGCAGCATCCTGGTAAACCTCCACTCCATCCTCTCAAAAGCTTCCACATCCTCTTCTATTTTCTATGTTTCTAATGTTGTGACACAAACTGGATGCAATACTCCAAATGTGGCCTCACAAATGTTTTATAAAGCTTCAATATGAAGTCTTAACTCATCAACTCAATGCCCCGAACGATAAAGGCAAGTGCACCATTCAGAATTAAGGGACATAAGTTTAGGGGCAACATGAGGGGGAACTTCTTTACTCAGAGAATGGTAGCTGTGTGGAATGAGCTGCCAGTGGAAGTGGTGGAGGCAGGTTCGATTTTATCATTTAAAAATAAATTGGATAGGTATATGGATTGGAAAGGAATGGAGGGTTATGGTCTGAGTGCAGGTAGATGGGACTAGGGGAGAATAAGTGTTCGGCACGGACTTGTAGGGCCGAGATGGCCTGTTTCCGTGCTGTAATTGTTATATGGTTATATGGTTATACACCTTCTTTACCGCTCTCCACTTGTGTTGTTATGGACTTGGACTCCAAGATCCCTCAGTGCATCAATGCAGTTATGGGTCTTGTTGTTAACTGTGTAGAAACATAGAAACATAGAAAATAGGTGCAGGAGTAGGCCATTCGGCCCTTCGAGCCTGCACCGCCATTCAATATGATCATGGCTGACCAACTCGGTATCCTGTACCTGCTTTCTCTCCATACCCCCTGATCCCTTTAGCCACAAGGGCCATATCTAACTCCCTCTTAAATATAGCCAATGAACTGGCCTCAGCTACCTTCTGTGGGGTACTTATTCAATTTTTACTGTGTAAAAAATGTTTTTCTCATCTCAGTCCTAAAAGACTTCCCCTTTATCCTTAAACTGTGACCCCTTGTACTTCTCCCTTACATTCAATCTCTTAGAGTGCAATACCTCATACTTTATTGGACTAAATTCCATCTGCCGTTTCTCTGTCCATATCTATAATAGATCTCTGTGTTACTATATCATTTGACAACCTTCTTCACTGCCCACAGTGCCACCAATTTTGGTGTCATCTGATAACAACTGTGGGAAGAGAAACATCGTCAATGTTTCAAGATGAAGACTCTTTGTCAGAATGACCCGAAATGTTAGCTATGTTAATCTTCCCACAGGTACGGCCTGACCTGCTGCGCATTTCCAGCATTTCCTGTTTTTTATTTTACCAGGTCTACTTGCCTTCAGACCTCATCGGAGTCTTACTCTAAACATGTACAAAAGAAATGAACTCAAGGCAAGATGAGAATGATTGCTCTGGATATCAAGACAAGTAGGGGAAGCAAGGAAGATAACAGACACTGGTGTAGGAAACACATCTGCTGACTCCACTGTTAGGTTAATGCAAAATATGTGGCAGTGACCATCGGTCCCTGAAAGGGTCATTAGTTGGGTCATATAATGATGTAAGTTGACCTGGTGCCTCCTCCACTGTGTTTTTTTTTAAGGTACCCTGAGAAACTAATTAACATCTTTTCAGCTTTCCACATTATAAAAGGAACTATATAAGTTCATTTTAAAATGCATCATTACCCCTCAAAACAATTCACGGAATATGTACTTGAAATAAATCTGCTGGAATAATTAAGTCTTAGCATAGCAAAGCAAAGCTTAGCAATAAAGCAAACTAGCCAGGATAAACACATTCTCTCTTAGCTGTGGACACTGATGAAATAGCCTGGCCAAATCGGGATGCGTAAGGTACAAGGTCACATTAGTCCTTACTTCTGTTTAGTAAAGTTAAATAATACTCTCAGCATCTAAGCTAAAGGCAGCATTAGAGGCAGGTAAGTAACTTGATACTTACTCAATACTTCATAATATAATTCTCATCATAAACCTAAAACATCCCCCCATTACCTCCTTCCGCTCAGCACTTTCCCCCAACACAACCCCCTCCCTGGTGCACACATTTCTCCCACCACTAATTCACCGTGCCCCTTCTCCCTCCTCTGTATATTTATCTCCCACCCCAGATTGTCTTGCTGCCCTTTTAACCCCTCTCTTTCCCCTCCCGTCTGACTTTATATTTCACACCTCCACATTCTCTTTATTTAACGCCCTATTGTCTCAATTTCACCTCTCCTCTTTATCACTTACTTCGCCCATCTGCCAATCATGCACCCATCCCCCCCTCACCTGTGTCCACCTATCACTCGAAGTTCCAGAGTAACACAGCAGATAAGGCAGCATCTCTGGAGAAAAAGGATGGGTGACGTTTCAGGGTTGAGACCCTTCTTCAGACAAGACGGGTCCCAACCCAAAACATCACCCAATCTTTTTCTCCAGAGATGTTGCCTGACCTGCTGAGTTACTCCAGCACTTTGTGTCTATCTTCCAGATATACCAGCATCTGCAGTTCCTTTCTACACATTGCACCTCACTCACTAGGCTTTGCGCCACTCCCATCTCGAAACTTTATTTATCCCAGGAGGGAAATTGATCTGGCGACAGTCATTAAAACACAAAATTCATGAAATATGAAATTAAAGTGATGAGTGGAAAGGATTGGGGCTGTGCAAGGATTGGGGGGGAGGGGATAGTCTACCCCACGACGGAAGGGGGAGGAGTTGTAAAGTTTGATAGCCACAGGGAAGAAGGATATCCTGTGGTGTCTGTGCTGCATCTTGGTGGAACCAGTCTGTTGCTGAAGGTGCTCCTCAGGTTGACCAGTGTGTCATGGAGGGGGTGAGCTGTATTGTCAAAGATGCTCTGCAGTTTGAGGAGCATCCTCCCCTCCAAGACCACCTCCAATGAGTCCAACTCCACCTCGAGGACTGAGCTGGCCTTCCTGATGAGTTTGTTAATCCTATTTTCGTCCGCCACCAATTGGTAGAACATCTGCAGCATCTTACTGCAGATGTTGAAGGAGTGGAGCCTCCTCAGAAAGTACAGCTGGCTCTGTCCCTTCTTGTACAGGGCCCCAGCATTCCTGGACCAGTCCAGTTAACTGTCTAGGCCCACTCCAAGGTATTTGTACTCCCTGGTAAACTACACACACACAACATTGATGGGTGTTCCTGTTCCTCTCCTCCTATAGTCCGCCACTAACTCCTTGTCGGTGTTGAGCTGCAGGCAATTCAGCCCACACCACTCAACAAAGTCATTGACTACACCTTCTGTATTCAGTTTCCTTCCCCTCACTGATACAGCCCACAATTGCACAGTCATCTAAAAACCTCTGCAGGTGGCAGGAGTCCGAGTTATATCTGAAGTCCGTGGTGTAGATGGTGAACAGGATGTTTTCCAGCTTTCTACCCTCCCATTCCATCAGTCTGAAGGATCCCAATTCGAAATGTTGAGTGTCCATTTCCATGCACATATACTGCCTGACCCACTTAGTTCCTCCAGCTCCTTTTTATAGAACCAGAAAATGTAACCTTGTTTATTTCTACCCAGATGCTATTTAACCTCAGATTTTTCAGATCTTTTGTTTTTATTTAAGCTACTTAACTTTGATATCAATAATAATTATTTTCCACATCTCTGGAATAGAAGAGAATCATTATGACCCAACAATGCACACTGCCAGTTAATCAGTAACTGTAATTAAGAAACAGTTTCGATGTGGATTTTTTTTGTACTGTGACTCAACAATATACCGTACTGCATGACCAGCCTATAAAATGCACCCCGTGTAATGGGTGACCTAGCATTCAATAGTACTTTTAATTTTCACTCAAATTCTGCGTCTGGCTGCATTAAGTTCTGCTGATAAATGCTGGATTAGTTATTTCAGGCACCTTTGAAACTGATTTGGTCGGAAAGCAATGTTAGTGAGGCTGATTACACTCATATTCACTTACAGCATCAAATTGCTCAGACTCTAGGAATCGGAAATACAATGAAATGCGTATTATGCCCACTAAATGTTGGAAGTATAACTGTTTGGATAAATGAAGGCAAACAATGAGAAATGTCAAGGGGTAGCAGGGGTTTTTTTTTTACAAATAGAGGATGCCGGGATGCGACTTTAAAGCCACATGAATCAACAGCAGCCTGATTTTAAGACAGAACAATTTCCACAGTCTGACAGAAAAGAGACATTTATACTCACAGGACATGCATGGACAATTAGTAGCAGATACGTAAGCTTGCACTTCAGTCTTTCTGTGGTGTGATAAACAAGGCGATTCCCTGGACAGCAGTTAAGAGAGCCCTGCACAGACATCTTTTATGAGGTAGTTGGTTACCATGTCACTGGAGCTGGCTGTAAATTATGCTAACTATGCCACAGCTTTACCATTTTTTCTGTTTCCAAAATAAGAATCTTCCTTAGCTTCAAATATGTCAGTTGCAACAGTAGCAGTACAATATTTAATGCTACATATAATGCAGCAGATTTAAAAGGTATATTTTGTAATTGGGTGCCAGTTCCCTCATGTACTCATAAATTTAAAAAGAAACGATGTATAAAATGACAAGGATGTTTTATATATGCATTCATTTTGTTTATGTTCATGGATGCTGAATTCATTTATTTAGTTGAGTGATTTCACCCCAAATTAATTCCACTTCTGTGCGTAAGCTGCATCTTAACAATACCCACTACCAGCACAGTTCTCTGTGCAGAACAGAGGCCAATAATTAAACTGAATCCCAATTAAATGTTGCTATTTGATGCTGAGATGTGGGTTACTAAATTGACTAGTTTGCAGTGAATTTTCAGCAGCAGCAACCATTAGTAATCCGGCCTTAGCTAAGGTGCCACGCATCATACCCTGCCATTTTACACTAGCAAAATAGATTTTTGCCAGTGTTCTATTTTTATTATAGCTTACTTTACCAATACCAAGAGTTAAAACTATGCTTCGTATGGTTGGCCGGAAAAAGAGGGACGCAAAAGTTCACTGTTGAGAATTTTGGGGCTGATATTGTTTATTATGCAAGGTGGTGGAGCTATAAACGGTGAGTAACCTTCAGGGGTCAGTTAACTCAAATGGTCACATTTATTAACAAGCATCGGAGTCCAGTAATAATGAACACCACCATTTAACATTAATGAATAGCTATTCTGACTAAATTAAATTACTGTAGACTAAATCAAGTCTACCCACAGTTCCAACAGCATGCACAAGACTAGAGTCATGGAGTGATACAGTGTGGAAACAGGCCCTTCGGCCCAACATGCCCAAGCTACACTTGTCCCACCTGCCCGCGTTTGGTCCATATCTATCGAAACCTGTCCTATCCATGTACCTGTCTTAACTGTTTCTTACATTTTGGGATAGTCCCTGCCTCAACTACCTCCTCTGGCTGGCAGCTTGTTCCATACACCCACCACACTTTGTGTGAAAAAGTTACCCCTCAGATTTCTATTAAATCTTTTCCCCTTCACCTTAAACCTATGTCCTCTGGTCCTCAATTCACCAACTATGTCCAGGACAAGGGGTCACAGTTTAAGGATAAGGGGGAAATCCTTTAGGACCGAGATGAGAAAAACATTTTCCACACAGAGAGTGGTGAATCTCTGGAATTCTCTGCCACAGAAGGTAGTTGAGGCCAGTTCATTGGCTATAGTTAAGAGGGTGTTAAATGTGGCCCTTGTGGCTAAAGGGATCAGGGGGTACGGAGAGAAGGCAGGTACAGGATACTGAGTTGGATGATCAGCCATGATCATATTGAATGGCGGTGCAGGCTCGAAGGGCCGAATGGCCTACTCCTGCACCTATTTTCTATGTTTCTATGTTTCTATGGGCAAGAGTCTGCATCTACCCGATCTATTCCTCTCATGATTTTATACACCGATCTAATCCAACCATGACGTTATACACATTAAACGCTTTTCTATTGGGCATCTCAGTGTAAATAACATTCTGCTGTAAAACAGTAGTGCTGGGAGGAATCGGATTATTCAGCTCTCAGTCTAGTTTGTGTCGGAGCCCAGGTGGAGAACACAGCAAACATTCTGATAATCCAGCATCGTTGGGACAGGCAATTTTCTGGACCATTGGTTTTTACTCCAATGAGCATCCTAAAACACTCGACTGTTGTTTGAGCTGTTGCATAGTAATGTAATACATTTTCCATTGAACCCAGTGAGTTTAAAGGAGCGTGGGAAACAAGGGATCCACTTATCCTGAAGGAAACGTGGGCTTGTCGAAATTAAAAGTTACGTGTAAAATGGGGCCTCAGTCAGCTTGGGGCAAGCAGGCGAAACAGGTCTCCGATGAACTCTCAAAGGTAGCTAGTAAACGGGGAGAGCTGGAAATGGAGACCCCTGTGTTTTTGTACACTAATATTACAAACAAAATGATGGGATTATTATATTTATGTGTGTATTGCATTTATGGGTCAGATAAGATTTATGCTACATGTAAGAACTTCATCATTCCGTTGTCAATAGGCATGGCAATTAAACAGTCTTGACTCCCGAGTGGCAAACAGGGCACTCATAAGAACATATACAGAACGTAGAACAGTACAGCACAGTAAACGACCCTTCAGCCCACAATGTCCATACCAGATGACACAAAGCTGGGTGGCAGTGTGAGCTGCGAGGAGGATGCTATGAGGCTGCAGGGTGACTTGACCTGGGTGTGCTTGTACATCAGTCACTGAAAGTAAGCATGCAGGTACAGCAGGCAGTGAAGAAAGCTAATGGCATGTTGGCCTTCATTGCAAGGGGATTTGAGTATAGGAGCAAGGAGGTCTTACTGCAGCTGTACAAGGCCCTGGTGAGACTGCACCTGGAGTATTGTGTGCAATTTTGGTCTCCTAATTTGAAGGACATTCTTGCTATTGAGGGAGTGCAGCATAGGGTCATCAGGTTAATTCCCGGGATGGCGGGACTGACATATGATGAAAGAATGGATCGACTGGGCCTGCATTCACTGGAATTTAGAAGGATGAAAGGTGATCTTATAGAAACATATAAGATTCCTAAAGGATTGGACAGGCTAGAGGCAGGACATTTTAATCCCGATGTTGGGGGAGTCTGGAACCAGGGGTCACAGTTTAAGAATAAGGGCTAAACCATTTAGGACTGAGATAAGGAAAAGCTTCTTCATCCAGGGAGTTGTGAATCTGTGGAATTCTCTGCCACAGAAGGCAGTGGAGACCAATTCACTGGATGTTTTCAAGAGAAAGTTAGATTTAGCTCTCAGGGCTAAAGGAATCAAGGGATATGGGGAGAAAGCAGGAACGGGGTACTGATTTTAGATGATCAGCCATGATCATATTGAATGGCGGTGCTGGCTTGAAGGGCCGAATGGCCTACTCCTGCACCTATTTTGCTATGTTTCTATGAACATGAAGCCAAGTTAAACTAATCTCCTCTGCCTGCACGTGATCTATAACCCTCCATTCCTTGCATATCCATGTGCTATCTATAAGTCTCTTAAATGCTTCTAACCAAACTAACTCCAGCACCACCAATGCAACGTGTTCCAGGCACCCATCGCTCCGAGTAAAAAAACTTGCCCCACACATCTCCTTTAAAGTTTGCTCCTCTTATCATAAAGCTGTGCCCTCTAGTCTTTGATGTTTTGACTATTTACTCAACGTATGCTCTCATAATTGTTCATAATTCTATGTTCTCCCCACAACATCCAATTCCAGAGAAGATCCAAGTTTGTCCAATCTTTTAGCTAATACTCCTTAATACAGGCAGCATTCTGGTGAACCTCTTCTGCACATTCTCTAAAGCTTCTACATCCTTCCTGTAGTGGGTTGGTCATTAAGATGAACAAAAATGGGAAATGTGGCCCTGGGGAGGTTAAACGGAGAGTTGGAAATGGAGCGCTAGTGAGTTTGATGAGAGCATGGGTATTGGGATTCTAGTAAATTTAAGCAGGTGCTAATAGGCTCATGGTAGGTTAAAGGAAAGGCCATAAGTGATAGGAGCAGAATTAGGCCATTTGGCTCAAGTCTACGCCGCCATTCAATCATGGCTGATTTATCTCTCCCTCCGAACCCCAACCTCCTGCCTTCTCCCCATAACCGCTGACACCCGTACTAATCAAGAATCTATCTATCTCTGCCTTAAACATATCCAGTGACTTGGCCTTCACAGCTGTCTGTGGCAAAGAATTCCACATATTCACCACCATCTAACTAAAGAAATTCTTCCTCATCTCCTTCCTAAAGGAACGTCCTTTAATTCTGAGGCTATGACCTTTGGTCCACGAGTCTCCCACTAGTGCAAACATCCTCTCCACATCCACTCTATCCAAGCCTTCCACTGCATTTCAATGAGGTTCCCCCCTCATTTTTCTAAACTCCAGCGAGTACACGCACAGTGCCATCAAAAGCTTGGGAAATGAGAGCCAGAAGCTGAGACACTGGGATATTTGAATCATCTGGCAGTAGATTTTCAGAGTTTTTTGGTATTCCTTAACCTTTTCTCGGGATGACCTACTTTCTTGCAGTTTCATCCTCTTGTATTACCTTATTTCAGAACTTAGCTTTACTTTGGAAAGATGCATAACAAATCTATTTTCTGAGGCTGAAAAGTTCACAAAAAGCACAAATTACACATCAAACGGGTGCATCGTATTGTAGAAAATGGATATTCACTCACAGTTTTCGACATGATATATTTTGGATAGTTTATTTAAGAAATTGTATTGTGACAGGCGATGTCTTTTGAAAATAGCTTAGTCTATTGTTATATTGAATGGGATTTACATTTTGTTTCTTTTACCGCACAACATATGCCAATACTTCATGTTGTGCGATGTGGTGAAATCACAGGCATGTAATTTCTATCTTTTGTATTCTACTGACTATTCCTCTTTTAAATTTATACTTTCTGCCTGAGCATTCAATGAAATATATCCTCTCTCTTGTGATCACGAAACACAGTTAAATCTGAACTGGGCATTAATAAACCATTAATGCCATGTGTCTGCATGCAAGTGTTAATATGTTCTCAATTCTACTACATCATCAGACGGCTCCATTTCTTGTCCCAACTTACTGTTGATTGCTCGTTCCCTTCCCCCTCTTCTGACTTTAAATCCATTTATGGCTACCAAATGCTACGATTAGTTTTCCATCGAATTATAAACCACCTTATCTGCATTTTCCTCACACTGTCTTTCCTTTTTGAATTGTATTTTTTTCTCCTCAGATGTCAGAATTTCCCTCCTAAAAACCTCCTTTAGCATGTAACCCTCTCAGACTGAAATAACTGGTCACTAGAAAAGCCCATTGTCTGCTGAGGAGCATGTAATTCTTTCAATAACTCTATTTCCTCTTTCCTTCTTTGCCCCACATATTTTGTCCTCATCGCTGGTTATCCTTCCTCTCCTTCCCATTTGTCCGCATATTTGCTTTTCGGCTTCCCTCAACCATTTCCTTTATTACATTTGCTTCATTATTCCACCCTCAAACTTAGCCTGATGTCTGCGCGACATAATGAGGGAGAGGAAGAGAGGAAACGTTACAAAGGGATAGGGGAGAGCAATTAAAAGGTGTGGGGCAAGGGGGAAAGGGGGTGGGAGAGGGACGGGAGGGGGCAGGGGAGGGAGGGAAAAGGGCAGGAGGGGAAAAGTGGGTGGGAGAGTGAGGGAAGGGGGGAGAGGGAGGGAAGGGGGTGGGAGAGGGAGGGAAAGGGGTGGGAGGGAGAGGGAAAGGGGCAGGAGGGGGAAAGGGGATGGGAGAGGGAGGAAAAAGGGCAGGAGGGGAAGGGGTGGGAGAGGGAGGGAAATGGGCGGGAGAGAGAGGGAAAGGGCAGGAAAGGGAGGGAAGTGGGCGGGAGAGGGAGGGAAGAGGGCGGGAGAGGGAAGGAAATGGATGGGAGAGGAAGGGACGGAAAATGTGGAAAGGGGTGGGAAATATGGGGAAAGGAGTGATATTCCATTCTTAGATCGACGTATTTTCTCAACCTTTTCCATTTTAAATTCTAAAAGTTAACATTTAGAATAAACTCCATTTGTCAGGGAATAACCAACCGTGTTTTTGTCAGTGGAAGCGCTGTATTGCCACCATTGACGAAAGGATGTAACTACATTTCTAAGGGCCTGTTTCAATTATAATTGTACAGGCAGGGTATTTTCACTGCACTTACACATATGAAAAATCAAGATCACTTATGTCCTGGACTGGTTTAACTTTTCTAAATGCATCACATTACATTTGTTTGAATTAAGTTCCACCTGGCTTTGCTTTGAAAATGTTTCCAGTTGGTCAAGATCCTATTTCAACGTAGCCAACCTTCACGGTCCACGATGCCTCCGATTTTGGCGTCATCTGCAAACGTACCTGAAAACCTAGTGGTGTGTTCCACTATTATTGCAATTTATACCTGTCGAGCTCTAAGTGTAATACCATGATTTTGCTCTGTCGATTCGACCAGCAACATTTATATTTGATGAAATGTTACCAATTACTGGTTATTGGTTGCAATACCACCTACATTCTCATCCAAATCATCAATATAGTCGTAATACAGCCCAGCAGTGATCTCCCAGCAGAATACTGGTCACCTCCTCTTATCTGAAAAGTAACTCTCTGGTACACTCTCTGCCTCCAAATGGTGCTATCCACCAAGCCAAATTTGTATTGAATTGATAGACACAAAATGCTGGAGTAACTCAGCGGGACAGGCAGCATCTCTGGATAGAAGGTATGCATGACATTTTGAGTAGAGACCCTTCTTCAGACTCCCTCTCCTGCCCATTTCTCTCCCCCTCCCACCCCCTTTCCCCCTCCTGCCCCTTTCACTCCCTCTCCCACCCACTTTCCCACTTCTGCCCCTTTCCCTCCCTCCCAAACCCTTCCCTCTCTCTCCCATCCCCTTCCCTCCATCTCTCACCCCCTTTTCCCCGGCCCCTTTCAGACTCTGATGAAGGGTCTCGACCCTAAATGTCACCCATTCCTTCTATCCAGAGATGCTGCCTGAGTTCCTCCAGCATTTTGTGTCTATCTTCGGTGTAAACCAGCATCTGCAGTTCCTTCCTATCCAATTACAGCTTATATACAAATCAAGGACCACCTCCAGCAGGCAGGACTAGCCGCAAAATAATTGGAAACCTGTGCCAGTGACATGACTGGTTGGCATCCAACCACTAGGAAGGCGGTCAGTAGTTTAGAAGATAATCGCCAAAGCTGACTCGTTAGTGTCAGAGACAGGAGGAAGACTGCAAGGAAGACAGGAGGAAGACTCCCCACAGCGGCCTTCATGTGCCCCAACTGCCCCCGCGTGTGAGGCTCACGCATCGGACTCATGAGCCACACTCGATCCCACAAGACATGAGACATGCACAACCATGCTATCGTCGTCTACGACGGGTCACCCACTGAATGCCATGTGTTCTCACATTCCAGGCCAAGTTATTTAGCAGGACCTTAACAAAGGCCTTGCTAAAGTTCATGCAGACATTGTCTATCACTCTTCCCTCGTAAATCCTCTTGGTCACTTCTTCAAACTTGTGAGACATTTCCCACGTGAAAAGCCATGCTGACTATCTAATCAGTCCCCGTCTTTCCAAGTGTGAATAAATCCCGTACAGCTGGCAGTGAAGACAGCTAATGGCATGTTAGCCTTCATAGCGAGAGGACTTGAGTTTAGGAGCAAGGAGGTCCGACTGCAGTTGTACAGGGCACTGGTGAGATCACACCTCGAGTATTTCTATTGTGTGCAGTTTCGGTCCCCTAATTTGAAGAAGGACATTCTTGCTATTGAGGGAGTGCAGCGTAGGTTCACCAGGTTAATTCCCGGGATGGCGGGACTGACATACAATGAAAGACTGGGCTTATATTCACTGGAATTTAAAAGGGTGAGAGGGGATCTTATAGAAACATATACAATTCTTAAGGGATTGGACAGGCTAGCTGCAGGAAAACTGTTCCCCATGTTGGGGGAGTCCAGAACCATGGGTCACAGTTTAAGAATAAGGGGTCGGCCATTTAGGACTGAGGTGAGGAAAAACGTTTTCACCCAGAGAGTTGTGAATCTGTAGAGTTCTCTGCCACAGAAGGCAGTGGTCAATGGATGTATTCAAGGGAGAGTTGGATATAGCTCTTCGGGCTAACGGGATCAAGAGATATGGGGAGAAAGCAGGAACGGGGTACTGATTCTGGATGATCAGCCAAGATCATATTGAATGGCGGTGCTGGCTCGAAGGGCCGAATGGCCTACTCCTGCACCTATTTTCCATGTTTAAATCAGTATTAACAAAATATGCCTATTCAACAATACAATCTGTGTACACATTTCCAGGGGGAGGAATCTTAATTTACCCCCCAATAATTGCGCAATTTGGATCTGAGGCAAAGTTTACACTCTTGACAATTTTAACAATTTCTGTTTTACCATTTAACAAAATATACATCTGTTTTGCAGTTAAGATGAATCCATTAAACATACTTGCATTTCATAACAAATATATTCAAGTGTGCAAAACTACCTTCAAATGGAATAACAGTACAGCAATTAAATGAAACAATCCTTAAAATAAATTAAAAGCAGCATCTTAAATAATGTGTTGAAGAAATATGAACTAATTTGAATATTCTTTCCCTCATTAGAAATACCAAACACTGCTCAAGTTTTCTTACCTGACAGATTCGAATGGATTGATCTAGTACGGACTTTGTATCTGTGGCATAATCAGGAGATGGCAAGCTAGCTTGGCAAAAGTGTGCTTGGAACAACAGGTGGGCTTTGGTGTGTGCGCTGTCAAAAGAATGTGGGCTCACTTCAAGAGGCAGCCGCTTTGCAAGCTCACTATTCAGCTGGTCTTCGTTGTGTCGGACTGGAAGATCTGCGTATTCTGTAGCTTCCTTCAGAAGAGAGTGAATAAGACAATTTTACCATTTAACAAAATATACATGTTTTGCAGTTAAGATGAATCCATTAAAAATACAATAAGACAATTTTGAGGTTAAATTTGGAAGAAACTAAACTAGACATAACAGCAGACGAAATGTGCAGGAAGGAACTGCAGATGCTGGTTTAAACCAACGATAGACATAAAAAGCTGGAGTAACTCAGCGGGACAGGCAGCATCTCTGGAGAGAAGGAATGGGTGACGTTTCGGGTCGAGACCCTCTTCAGACTCAGATTTCAGATGCTGCCTGTCCCGCTGAGTTACTCCAGCTTTTTGTATAAATTATACAGCACAATATAAATTATACAGCATACAACACAAACTGACAATAAAGCACAATGGATCAGATAATGCAATGACCTAGGATGTTTGATGAAAATCTGTTATGATTTCAACTTAATTTATTCCACATTTACCAATATGAAAAGTCTTGAATGCAACAATACCAATTATTTTAAAATAATTTTCACTGGGTGTGTATATATTAACCACAGTTTTACAATAATGCAGACGGAACGTATTTCTATTCGTTCATACACTTTGTTTCCACTGACTATTTGTAAACAGATTTAAATGCTCATTTCGTTTGATTAAACAGTATACTCCTAATAACTTAATGGATGATAATAATTTATCATCCACCAAATTCTCCAGCATTTTGTGTCTACGTCACCTTTGTCACCCATTCCTTCTATCTAGAGATGCTGCCTGTCCCGTTGAGTTACTCCAGCATTTTGAGTCTATCTTCGGTTTAAACCAGCATCTTCAGTTCCATCCTACAAATAATAATGTCTCTAACTGATAGATGACCAATGCTTAAGAAAGAACTGCAGATGCTGGAAAAATCAAAAGATGACAATGCTAAGATTTTTTGTGCATTTTTCCCTTTTATACTATTTTTTAGATTGTTACAATACAATAAAATGAGTAATATATTAGACAAATATTGTGTATACATCCAGGAAGGATAGGTAGGCCCCTCTTGGTAATGACTGACCATGGGTGATGCATCCTGGTCGGATGCAAGCCTGGGCGATGTCATATGGAGGACAGGCTGTTGCCCATGCAGCACGTCCCCCCTCTCCACATTGCTGATCGATCCAAAGGAACAGCAGGGCCGTTACAGTTTGGCACCAGCGCCGTCGCAGGAGCTGCCAGAGCAAGGTTGTAGACAACGACAAACTGCCTTAGGGGCTCCGACTCCAGATTTTCTTGAGGTTTACTCCTGGAGCCTTTTCCATGACTGGATATGGCCACAAGGCAGTGGAGGTTTTAAATCAGAGTTTTCCCTCTCCTAGATAGACTGCCTTCGCAGGCTGAAAAGCCCCATCTGCCCGAGACTCGTGGCGGCGGGAGTGTCTACCTTCCCGTGCAGGTCTATAGCACCTGCCCACTGCCCAAAAATTACACAATAATTATTAGATTGTTGCATAATGCTCTCATAATTATAGTGTCTGGAATTGATGACATTTGACATTATGACATATATTTGTAACAAACTTCTATACCATTGATTGAAACTTTAAATTTCACCTGTGGCCAGTTCTAATAAATTCTTCAATTAAGTAATCATGCTCTCATGACTTTTTTGTGTTATTCTTCTCAGTCGCAAAATTTTGGGTGCAAGACTTACTTCAGACAACAGACTATAATTGCCTGAGCAGAAACGTACAGTGCCCTCAAAGTATTTGGGACACAATAATGACATGTAAATTAAAGTAGCCATGATTAGTATTTTGTTCTATATCCTTTGCATGCAATGACTGCTTGAAGTCTACAATTCATGGACATCACCAGTTGCTGGGTGCATTCTCTGGTGATGCTCTGCCTAGCCTATATTGCAGCCATCTTTAGCTTATGCTTGTTTTTAGGGCTAGTGCCCTTCAGTTTTCTCTTCAGCATATAAAAGGTTTGCACAATTGGGTTCAGATCGGGTGATTGACTTGGCCGCTCAGGAATTGACCATTTTCTAGCTTTGAGAAACTCCTTTGTTGGTTTAGCAGTAGGTTTGGGATCATTGTCTTGCTGTAGAATGAACCGCCGGCCAATTAGTTATGAGGGATTTGTTTGAACTCCAGCAGATATAACCATATAACAATTACAGCACGGAAACAGGCCATCTCGGCCCTACAAGTCCGAGCCGAACAATTTTTTTCCCTTAGTCCCACCTGCCTGCACTCATACCATAACCCTCCATTCCCTTCTCATCCATATGCCTATCCAATTTATTCTTAAATGTTACCAACGAACCTGCCGCCACCACTTCCACTGGAAGCTCATTCCACATCGCTACCACTCTCTGAGTAAAGAAGTTCCCCCTCATGTTACCCCTAAACTTCTGTCCCTTAATTCTGAAGTCATGTCCTCTTGTTTGAATCTTCCCTATTCTCAAAGGGAAAAGCTTGATCACATCAACTCTGTCTATCCCTCTCATCATTTTAAAGACCTCTATCAAGTCCCCCCTTAACCTTCTGCGCTCCAGAGAATAAAGACCTAACTTATTCAACCTATCTCTGTAACTTAGTTGTTGAAACCCAGGCAACATTCTAGTAAATCTCCTCTGTACTCTCTCTATTTTGTTGACATCCTTCCTATAATTGGGCGACCAAAATTGTACACCATACTCCAGATTTGGTCTCACCAATGCCTTGTACAATTTTAACATTACATCCCAGCTTCTATACTCAATGCTCTGATTTATAAAGGCTAGCAATACAAAAGCTTTCTTTACCACCCTATCTATACGAGATTCCACCTTCAAGGAACTATGCACGGTTATTCCCAGATCCCTCTGTTCAACTGTATTCTTCAATTCCCTACCATTTATCATGTACGTCCTATTTTGATTTGTCCTGCCAAGGTGTAACACCTCACATTTATCAGCATTAAACTCCATCTGCCATCTTTCAGCCCATTTTTCCAAATGGCCTAAATCACTCTGTAGACTTTGGAAATCCTCTTCATTATCCACAACACCCCCTATCTTGGTATCATCTGCATACTTACTAATCCAATTTACCACCCCTTCATCCAGATCATTGATGTACATGACAAACAACAAAGGACCCAACACAGATCCCTGAGGCACCCCACTAGTCACCTGCCTCCAACCCGACAAACAGCCATCCACCATTACCCTCTGGCTTCTCCCATTCAGCCACTGCTGAATCCATCTTGCTATTCCTTCATTTATACCCAACAGTTTAACCTTCTTAACCAACCTTCCATGAGGAACCTTGTCAAAGGCCTTGCTAAAGTCCATATAGACAACATCCACTGCTTTACCCTCGTCAATTTCCCTAGTAACCTCTTCAAAAAATTCAAGAAGATTAGTCAAACATAACCTTCCAGGCACAAATCCATGTTGACTGTTCCTAATCAGACCCTGTTTATCCAGATGCTTATATATATTATCTCTAAGTATCTCTAAGTATCTTTTCCATTAATTTGCCCACCACTGAAGTCAAACTAACAGGTCTATAATTGCTAGGTTTACTCTTAGAACCCTTTTTAAACAATGGAAGATAGGATGTGTCTATGCACTTCAGAATTCATTATGCTACTACCATTAGCCATTGTATCATCAATGAAGATAAGTGAGCCAGTACCTTCAGCAGCCATACATGCCCAGGCCATAACACCCCCACCAACGTGTTTCACAGATGAGGGGGTAAGCTTTGGATCTTGGGCAGTTCCTTCTCTCCTCCATACTTTGCTCTTGCCATCACTCTGATATAAGTTAATCTTCGTCTCATCTGTCCACAAGATCTTTTTTCAGAACTGTGGTTGCTCTTTTAAGTACTTCTTGGCAAACTGTAACCTGGCCATCCTATTTTTGCGGCTAACCAGTGGTTTGCATCTTGCAATATAGCCTCTGTATTTCTGTTCATGAAGTCCTCTGCGGACAGTGGTCATTGACAAATCCACACCTGACTCCTGAAGAGTATTTCTGATCTATCAGACAGGTGTTTGTTTTTTATATATAGAATTCTTTATTATAGAGAGAATTCTTCTGTCATCAGCTGTGGAGGTCTTCCTTGGCCTGCCAGTCTCTTTGCGATTTGTAAGCTCACCAGTGCTCTCTTTCTTCTTAATGATGTTCCAAACAGTTGATTTTGGTAAGCCTAAGGTTTGGCTGATGTCTCTGACAATTTTATTCTTGTTTCTCAGTTTCAAAGGTTCAAAGGTTCAAAGGTTGATTTATTGTCACATACACCTAGATGTAGTGAAATTCCTTTTGCCAATGCAGCACATAAAAAAGAATACAAACATAACAATAATAAATAGCTTTAACATAAAAACATCCCCCCAAAATGGTTCCCATTATGGGGGAAGGCACAAAGTCCAGTCCCATCCCCAATGTCCACCCATAGTCGGGCCTATTGAGGCCTCCACAGTTGCCTCTACGGAGGCCCGATGTTCCAGGCCGTCCTCGCCGGGTGATGATGTTCCGGCGTCGGGAGAGTCCTCTCAGCGGCTTGGGAACCCTGGAACGGCCGCCTCCATACTCGAGACCGTGGCTTCCGGAGCCGACAAGGCCGCGCCGAATGGAGCTCAACTGGCGATCTTGTCGCGAGATCCCAGGCTCCCGATGTAAAGTTCAGCGCCGGTGCCGCCGATGCCGATGCCGAAGCTCCGGGCGGTCCCCTCGCTCCTCGGACCCGCAGCTCCGCAGCCGCCGCCGCCGATGCTCCGGGCGGTCCCCTCAGGAAATACCGCTCCAGGCCCGCTGGTAGGCCGCGAGGACGGGTCGAAAGTGCAGCCCGGAGAAAAGCTGCATCTCCGACCAGGTAGGGACCCTGAAAATTAGTTTCCCCCTTCCCCCCCCCCCCCCCCTCCCCACACATAAAAAAGCTAGAACTCCTTAAAAACAAAACACTAAACTAACTAAAAATAAGAAAAAAGAAATGAAAAACAGACAGCTGCAGGCTAGGCAGCCATACCCCCTACAGGTCGGCGCCAAAAAAAAAATGGCTTCTTTGACTTTCATTGGCACAACTTTGGTCCTCATGTTGATAAACAGCAATTAAAGTTTCCAAAGGTGATGGAAAGACTGGAGGAAAGACTAGGTGCTGAGAGCTCTCTTATACCTGCATGAAGGAGGCAATTAAATGCACCTGAGCAATTACAAACGCCTGTGAAGCCAATAAATGATGGGACTTTGTCCCAAACATTATGGAGGGCACTGATATACTACTGAAGATGTGCCTTGTGTATTGGATGGAATTCTAAACTAAGAATCGGCTTGTTATCCTTAGTGCACAGGTCAATAATTATCTGAAAATCAGCATCTCTAGGGGAAAAAAATGTGATTACAGTTGTTGTGTTTATTCTAACAGATTTCCTACATTACACCACAACCAGAGAACAGACCTGCGCTACTATCTGCCTCATTGGAGACCCTCGGGCTATCTCTGATCGGACTTTACTGGATTTAAAGTTATTCACGTTATTCCCTTTATCATGTATCTGTCCACTGTGGATGGCTTGATTGTAATCATGTATTGTCTGTCCTCTGACTGGATAGCACGCAACAAAAGCTTTTCACTGCACCTCGATACACGTGGCAATAAACTAAACTCTAACTCAAACAAGAGTGACTGTGTGTCGGAAGTACAGCCTTTTACGTGCTTCAGGCGATTCCGAAAAGGTCCAATAGAAATGTAAGTCCTCTGTTCCCCTTCCATGCCAGCTTTCTAAAATGTTACACACATTTCCTAAATTGGTCCTGCAGAGGGAGAACAAACTCCTAATAATCTAATGAAAATTCATCAGGTACAGGCACCGAAAGAGAGTTGCTGCCTTACAGCGCCAGAGGTCCGGGTTCAATCCTGGCTACGGGTGCTTTAGAATCCCTGGATCTGGAGGTGTGCGTTTTCACACTTCTGTACCTTTTGGGCCTGATGGAAATCTATCAGAAAATGGAGGATAATGGCTCTTACAGGATTGGCATACCACGTAGAAAGAAAAAAACAACTGAGCAAATGAAGAGCAAATTTGCAGATTTCTGCAAGTCCTCTTGATAGAACTTGACTGAACGCCAGGACATTGACCGTGACGTTTAGATTTCATCAAGGCATATGAGATTCATTGAGTAACCAATGTGTACAATTCAATCCTTGACAGTGAAAAAGACTGAGGTATTTATAAGAACAAAGGAAAAAAATAAAGATTTCAATTTCTACAAATATCTAAATTTTCCACTCGTTTGGGAATCAAGATCAATTTTCCTTCTTCCATAAACATAAGCTCGCACTGATCCAGAATTTTCATAGTAGTCTATTGTCAAATCTAAATACATCACGCAAAAATAAGGAGAAATATTGGTGAATGCTAATATTAAAGTTATAAGGTAGAGTTCCGTCCGTTAGGATCAAGTGAGTAATGTAATTGTGTAATGGAGCAAAGAACAGATGGTTGCAGGTTGGATGATTGGTTGTGCTGAGGTATTTAATCTCGCTATGCCAACTGTTGAACATATCTCAACTTTAGAGATCGCGGGTTAAAGAGTAAAAGGTTAAAAACAAATCTGATGTCTTACCACTAATTTCTAACAGGTGATTCCTCCTGAACTATGTTTGGATATACATAAATCTATGTTGAGTACAACTTTCATGTTGACGATGTAGAAACACCCCAAATTTTATAAACGGGCTGGGTAAGAAGGAACAAATAAAATCGACAGGAAAAAAAGGTACATTTTTATTTTAGTGAAAATAGAGCTGAAATTACTGAAACGTCACATAATATCGAACGTGTGAGGTGGGTAGTTGGAAAACAGCCTGACATTGGAAGACCAAAGAGGATTTAAATAGGTGATCATCTAGATAGGTGATGGGTTGGAAATGGGAGTTAGAAAAAAACATAGATGGCAAGGTCATAAAATAACTTGAAGATAAGAATTTTAAATTTATTGCAGTGGGATCATTCACATATCACGAGTTGATTGGATGATGGATTAGGAGGGCAAGTTAAGGAAAGGTGAAATTTATGAGGCATGGAGGATGTAGATTGGCAAAGATCATGCTGGATAAGGCAAAATAAAGTGTGAATAATGAATGTTCTGGTGGTCAGCCTGGATTTGGAGAGGGACACAATGTTCGATCATGACAGATTGGATTATGTCATCATGTAATTTCTCACATGCAGAATGTGCAGTTTGCTGAATTCCTGAGGTACTTAAGAAAATGTTTGTACTTTCAAGAAAAGGGAACTGAAAAGGGATTAAAAACGGAACAAAATGAATGGACATGCAGATGATTTTATGAAATCAGAAACTTCTGACTAGAATAACAGGAAACTGACTAAAACCCATTTTCATTAAGAACACAACTGCAAAGAGATTTTGATCTCTGTTGTCTTTTGCAGCTTTTGAAATGTTTCGGCATTCCAATCGAGGAATGCAGTGTCATATTTACTCTGAACTCTTTGGACGTATATTTGCACTGTTTCCTTTCTTTGGGACGTTTTCCTTTTTAAGACTTCAGACCCTCTGCTTTCTATTTACTGACGTGCTATTGACTCATTTTCAAATCTCATCAGTCTTGAAGGAATGCCATATCTTGGTTATGTTGTCGTTAAGGGCATATTCTTTTTGCCTTTTTTTTGTTGCAAATTATAGACTTCATTTACTTCCTAGTCATTTAAGAATACTTCTCCACTTGAGTTCTAGATCACATTTGTAACTGGGACGCAAGTGAGGTTCATTTTCTTATCTGCATCATGCCACTAATTAAAGTAAATTGACAACAGGGACTAAAGCTTTTTGTGTAACAGAGAATGGAATTGAATGGAGTGCCAAAAGGTCGCCATATCCCATTATATTCCTATGTGAAGGGCTGGCTTCTATGTCCTGCCCTTGTTTGTTTTGTGCAGTCCAAGCAAATTGCTTACTACTCGTCTGCATCTCTGGTTTGCCCAGCTGTCTTTGAATAAAGACATCGACTCTCGCAAATGTTAACGGACAGTGATTGACAATCTCGTGATGAACACTGGTTCCAACTCAGCTACTGCTCTTCAAGTCTGCGGCAGAATGGAGTGAATATGGTGACTGTGCTTCACGCTGACATGAGCAAGCCTCCTGTTCCCGCAGCTCCTTCCATATTGCTCTGCGCCCCTTGAATGAAAACCTCAATCTGTGCAGCAAATGGCTTACAACAAGGCAACCTTGGAAGTACTCGGCAGGTCATTTTTAGATTAGCCAGACACAGAACAAGACCTTTTCCGTTTTTGAAATCTAATGAATACGGGTTTCTTGTATTAATTATGAATATAAACAAAACAACAGAATACATCTGGTATATTATAATTTAGCATGTTATCTCAGAGAAATTAATTTCTTGTTCATGTGCATTTTAAATTAACCATGTCATATTTCTACCATTCATGCCTTTGTTATATAAACAATCAAAACTCCATTAAGATGTATTAACAAAACAAGGAGACATCATGTAAATCTGAATTGTTGTAGATGGTTAATTTCATATTTTGTTTGCACATTTATTGCTTCATAAGTATTCCAGTCAGGTTTTGAATTAACAAATCAGTGTCAGTATTTAGGGCCAATTTTAGTTTCAGCTGAAAAATGTACAAATTTCAAGAGTGCATACATGCTCTCACTGTGCAGAAGGGTTAAAGTGTTAACATAATTTGTGCTATTCCACATTGCAATAATGACTAGTTTGCTGAATGTTTCTACGTTAATATTTTCAAATGCCCCATAAAACATAAAGAGTACTTTTTTTGTGAAATAGTTACCCATAGTTATTTTGACAATTTCTTCAGAAAACCCCCGACATATTCAGGATCTTAAAGTTGTAGACCAGGATTTTTTTTTAGCTAAATGGCAAATGGCTAATCAACAGCAGCATTTACGAATGAGCAGCCTTGTGCAGTTCAACAATATAGGTTTTGCACAAAATCAAGACATGAAGTGACTGTGGTCTAAGCGCAGATCTGCTGATTGACTGAATTAGTTTAAATAGCACACTGATGAACAAAACGGAAATTCGGGACTGCACTGCAATATCAAATGTAACACTAACATCTCAATAAACAAAGGTAAGATGCAAAAAAACTGGAGCAACTCAGCAGGTCTTACAGCATCTCTGGAGAAAAGGAATAGGTGACGTTTCGGGTCAAGAGTAAGGGGAAAGGGAAACAAGAGATGATATAGATGGTGATATAGAGAGATATAGAACAAATGAATTATCCAAAGGCAGGTTCATTCTCTTGTTAAAGATGCCTTTTTTGCAGCTGTCCTTTCATGTTGCAATCATTAAAAATTATTTCCTACACCATTTTGCTTCATCATCCCCTCTCTTCCTTGCTAAAATACAGTTCCCTGACCACAATTTAAGACACATTTCAAAACATCATCTTGATATCAGAGACCCACTATCTTGTGTGTAAAAAAGTTGCCCTCAGGTTCCTGTTAAATCTTCCCCCTCCCTCACCGTATTGTGGGTAAGTCTTCAGGGAACAAAGCAGCTTTTTAAAAAAAAAATAAGGGCATATCAAACAGAAAACCATAATTGATCCCCATTGGTGTAATTTTAAATTGAGTAATTTTGTTTGAGAAAATTGTGAATATTTGTTTTTTCAAAAGTTGTTCCAACACTTTGATGCAAGTTCAAAATTAACTAAAAAACCCCCCCAGTTTTTTCCTAAAATTATATATTCTCATGACAGGGTAGAACATGTTGCCTGTAAAGCAATCCACCGGAACCTTTTCCCAGTAATTTAAAAGGTTAGGAAATAATGCAGCTACTCAGTCAGTGTTATGGAAAATGATCCTTTCACTCCAAACTTACTCAGTGTGTGACTATATAGAAAATGGGATTTAAAAAAATTGCCTCTATGTTTCTTCTGTGAGAAGATACAAGAAGCACCTTTGGAGACCGTGCCTAACGCTGTCTTTAGAATACAAAACACGCACATTTTTATGTGTATCATCGAAATGTGTGTTGATAGATACCAACTCCACTGCTTCATTAATGCCTGCTTGGTACAAAAGAGCAAGCAAAAGTAAGCCAACCATTAGTCTTCCTTGCACTATTCCCGTCACACCATCAAGTCCACCTGCCACTGTCCTCTACAGTATGGGAACGTCAAATGGTGGTGTAAGGAATTTTCTTGCAGAGCAACTGTCTTTCTATTCTATACAAGTGTACATTCTCCTTGTGACCGCGTGGGTTTCTCTGGGTTTCCTCCTACATTTCAAAGATGTTCAGGTTTGTAGGTCAATTTGGCTTTGGTAAAATTGTAAATGGTTCCTAGTGTGTAGGATAGTGCTAGTGTAAGGGGTGTCACTGCTTGGCACAGACTCAGTGGCAGAAGGGCCTGTTTCTGCACTGTATCTCTGAAGTCTAAAGCTCATTGGATCAGATCCTTAGTGTGCACCTTACATGCTTCAGCCAATAGAAACTTAGAAAAATAGGTGCAGGAGTAGGCCATTCAGCCCTTCGAGCCAGCACCGCTATTCAATATGATAATGGCTGGTCATCTAATACCAGTACCGCGTTCCTGCTTTTTCCCCAAATCCCTCGATTCCTTTAGCCCTAAGAGCTAAATCTAACTCTCTCTTGAAAACATCCAGTGAATTGGCCAGTGAATTTAACTGGGATCCTTCCTGCATATGACTTCCATATCTACAGAGATGCCGTTGATATCAAATGAGATGCGATGTATGTTTTGACATTGTAAGTGTGAATTAATTTGGATGAATGAGGCCCATGAAAGGCACAGGCTACTCAGGCCTAAAAAAGATCAAGCTTAAAGGGGACCGATATTAGCACAACTTCTGTTGAACCTGAGGTGTGAACTTTTTGTGCAGGTGGATCATTCTTTAAGCACTTTTCACATCGTCCATGTCATTAGACATTCTACTCATGTCTGCAGTGAATAATCCTTTGGTCTCCGCATCGAGGATCCTATCAGCTTGTGTGTTCAAGCACCTCACCCCACGATGGTGAGCTCATCAACATCTTATATTCTGCCTTGCTCTGGACAGATTGGATGCACAAGCCTCACATCCTCACCCCCATTCAACTACATATCTGGAACTCCCACCGCTGATGCCTTGTGCCCTGAATCTCCTAATGCTCCTTAACTCAACATGTGACGCTCTTGCTTTTATTCTCTACCCTCTTGGTTCTTCCTCCAGTCTAAAGAAGGATCCTGACCCAAAACATCATCTCTCCATGTTCTCCTAAGATGCTGCCTGAACTACTGAGTTACTCCAAGGCGGTGTGTCCTTTTGTGTATTAACCAGCATCTGCAGTTCCTTGTTTCTCCATTCCTCCTACCATGCAGGAATCTTAGCCTACCCGACCCACCAGCAGTACAAGAAAGGAAATCTATCAGTTCACTCAAGGCAGGCAAGTTGAATTGCTTAATTGCAACAGGTTTTGCACAAAACAGAGTTTTGCTGCCCGTGATCGTGCAAAAAAAAATGTACCACATGCTCCCTGAACAGCTTCGTCCACCATGGAAGAATTTCCATCCCACTATTTTACTTTGTGAGCGCGACCAGACACAAATGTGACCATGCACTCAGTTTGCCTGCAGCAATTTCTGATGTATAAAGTTAACCATTCAAGATACTGGAGGTCTACCTAAATGCCACAGGGGTGTAAGGTGAAGTTGCCTTACCACTTCATCATCTGGCTATTGAAAGTGAACAAGACCTAATCTTTAAACTGTTTGCCTGATGAGAGATGTGCAATAAGGTTGGAGTTAATGGACACCAGACTTTAGGGCAATGTTGATTAATCTGTAACACATGAAGGTGACAAAACAAGACTTCATTATTTCTACACATTCCAGTGTGTACACTGCAGCACAGCTCTTTTTGTAGCTGCATTATAAATGTTACCTTGAAGGTCTTAATTTACGCATCATCTGCACCAAATCATGAACTACAAAATAGTTCGATCTGAAGTCAAATCTCGACTACAGAGAGAAACGAGTTATAGAAGGATCTTATGTAAGTTTTACACATCATTAGATAAGATAAATCCTCATTAATACTTCAATAGAAAAAAAAGCAAAGAAATTAACCCTGGAGGGTGTAAACATAAATTAGTGAAAAATTAATTTCAATAAGATACGAGGAGGAATTCCTTCTTGCAAAGGTGGAAACAAATATAGTGTTAAAAGTTATTATAAACACTGCTGATTACAGGGAGCATTGTAAAACTGGGAAGTCAGGACTTGGTGGAACAAATAGCCATTCAATTACCAAACTTAAAAAAAAACCTTTTAAGGGCAACTTATTCTACCCAAAATAAATTACACAGAATTTTAGCACCCAGATGATTAATCTAAGAATAGCTAAGAGTTGATGTTTCAAATTAAATTTTATTGCTGTGTTTGTCTATATCTAGGATGTTGATTTTGCTGGCAACACCATCATTTAATCTCTGTTCCTAATTGTCCCTGAATGGAGTTAAAAGATGACCACAAAGATGAGTTAAAAATGACACTAACATTATTTCCATTCCTGAAATAAAAGAGAGAATCTAGTTTTCTTTGCAAGATAATCCAATAATGAAGATTTATTTAATGATTTAATATCTCTCTGCCATGGTGGGATTCAAAGTCATGTCTCTGGATCGATGGTCCAGAGGACTGCTACAAGCCGAGTAACTCAACCACTGGAAGTGGTAGAAGAGGAGGGTATTAGGTCATGTAAGGGAGGCAATGCAAAAAACGTTTCAGAATAAATACATTGGGAAAATGGGATGTAACGCCACACACTTTTCTGCAGAGTAATCTTATTCAACTATTATAATAGACTTGCTGCCTTACAGCGTCACCCAGGTTCTATCCTGACTATGGGTGCTGTTTGTAGGGAGTTTGTACGTTCTACATGTGACCGCATGGGTTTTCTCCGGGTGCTCTGGTTTCCTCCCATATGCCAAAGAACTACAGGTTTGTAGGTTAATTGGTTTTGGTAAAGCTTGTAAATTGTCCCGAGTGTTAAGGATAGTACTGGTGTGCGGGGATCATTGGTCGGTGCGGTCTCGGTGGGCGAAGGGCCTGTTTCCGCACTGTATCTCTCAACTGAACTAATACTACAACAATTGTTTCCAGCAGGTATGAACATTTTTATTTTTTAATCTGGGAAATCAACATTTTGGAGCATGTTGCCAAGTAACAAAAACAATTTTAAATTTTTGATTAATATTGTACAACAAATAATTTATTTTCTAACGTCTGGAATATGATTGTATTTTTAAGCCTATAGTCAAATCCCTTGGAAGATATGGTTGAAAGTTAGGAGAGTAAAATCAAAGGCTCTGTGCCAAATGTGACTGAATGAAAAGAATAGCTCTCGGCAAGTTCATCACAGGAAATTGGGTCCTATTAGAAACAAAATTATTCTTTCTGAAAGATTCAGAAGATCAAGTTAAGACATAAACATCTGTAATATGTTTTAAAGCGAGCGGGCAAGATCATCTCTGACCCCTCTCACCCTGGCCACAAACTCTTTGAATCACTTCCCTCTGGAAGGCGACTCCGGATTGTCAAAGCTGCCACAGCCAGACATAAAAATAGTTTTTATCCACGAGTAGTTGCTCTACTCAACAGCCAAAAATCTGTAGCCTCCCTTTGTTCTGGTACTTAATTGGTTCACATGCTTGATCAATGGTGTTTTATCATAAATGTTTTATTATTATTAATGTCTAGCGTTTTCTGAGTCATTCGTAACTGTCACTGCGTGTCATGTTGTTACTTGTGGGCGGAGCACCAAGGCAAATTCCTTGTATGTGAATACTTAACCAATAAACTTACTTACTTACTTACTTAAATATTAGTTTGATAATTATGCTCTTTCCTTCCTCTTTTTCTTACGCTGGGAAATTTTCAATGCAACTGATTCCGGAGGAGGCGCTGTCCTGAACGGCTGCCTGTCCTGCAGCTGTCCGTTTTTTCCCCTTCTTTTTTATTATTTTGAGTTCGTTAAATGTACAGTCAGGGGGTCTAAATCTTTTATGTGTGGGGGGTGGTGGGGGGGAAGGGGGAAACTGCTTTTCTAAGTCCCTACCTGGTCGGAGGGGTTGCCTTCCTCCGTGCAGCGTCTTCGACCTGTCCTTGCGGCCTACCAGCGGGTCATGGAGCGACGTTTCCCTGAGGGGACCTGGCCAGAACATCGGCTTTGGCGGCGGCGCAGGGCGTTGGCGGCGGCGGCGGCGGCGCAGAACATCGGCTTTGGCGGCAGTGCAGCGCTGGAGCGCTATTGCGGAGCGGGCGATGCCTTTCCTGGGTCGCCGCGCTGGGACTCCAGTATGCTGGGACCGCCGAGGAAAACATCGTGGAGCCGCGGTTCTGCGGAGCGGCCAGCTGCGACGTTGAACTTACATCTCGCCGAGATCACCAGTGTGCGGAGCTCCGTCTGGCGTGGTCTGTTGGCTTGGAAGCCGCAGGCTCCGGTGGGAAGGCGGCCGTTCCTGGCACCCCAAGCTGCTGGGGGTTCTCCCGACGCCGGAGTACCATCACCCGGCGAGAACATCGGGCGCCGTGGCGGCGACTGTGGAGGCCTCAATTGGGCCCGACTTTGGGTGGACAAGGTGGACAAGGGGATGGGGACTGGACTTTGTGCCTTCCCCCACAGTGGGAATCACTGTGGGGGGATGTTTTGGTGTTGAATTTCTTTACGAATACTGTGTTGTATTTTTTATTAGTGTGCTGCATGGACATCAGAATTTCCCCTGAATAAGGGGATTAATAAAGTATTTATCTATCTATCTATCTATCTAACCATTAAGCCAGCTTGATAACATCACCACTGCCAAATGCAGAGAGAGCATGAACTGCCCATGATCAGTAAAGGCAAGGCCATCAGCATAATCAAGGACAAGTTGCACCCTGGCCACTCCCTCTTCTCCCCTCTCCCACCAGGCAAAAAGTATAGAAGTGTGAAAAATCACACCTCCAGATTCAGGGACAGTTTCTTGTTACATTGTTACAAGGGACAGTTACATTGACGACTGCTTTGGTGCCACCTCCTGCACCCACACACAACTGACTGACTTCATCCAC
Organism: Amblyraja radiata; assembly: GCF_010909765.2. Lineage (NCBI taxonomy): Eukaryota > Metazoa > Chordata > Chondrichthyes > Rajiformes > Rajidae > Amblyraja > Amblyraja radiata. The sequence continues at coordinate 103,174,023 of NC_045960.1, forward strand.
TTCACCACCAACTTCCATCCGGCACTCCAATACACCTGGACGATTTCAGACACTTCCCTACCATTCCTTGACCTCACCATCTCCATCGCAGGGGACAGACTCCTGACCGACATACATTATAAACCCACTGACTCACATGGCTATCTGGACTACACGTCTTCCCACCCTGCCCCCTGTAAAGACTCCATCCCCTACTCCCAATTCCTCCGCCTACGCCGCATCTGTTCCCAGGATGAGACATTTCATACCAGGGCATCGGAAATGTCCTCGTTCTTCAGGGAACGGGGATTCCCCTCCGCCACCATAGATGAGGCTCACACCAGGGTCTCATCCATACCCCGTAACGCTGCTCTCTCTCCCCATCCCCGCACACGCAACAAGGGCAGAGTCCCTCTGGTCCTCACCTTTCACCCCACCAGCCGGCAAATACAACACATAATCCTCCGCCATTTCCGCCACCTCCAACGTGACCCCACCACTCGCCACATCTTCCCATCTCCCCCCATGTCTGCCTTCCGCAAAGACCGCTCCCTCCGCAACTCCCTCGTCAATTCTTCACTTCCCTCCCGCACCACCCCCTCCCCGGGCACTTTCCGTTGCAACCGCAAGAAATGCAACACCTGTCCCTTCACCTCCCCCCTCGACTCCATTCAAGGTCCCAAGCAGTCGTTCCAGGTGCGACAAAGGTTCACCTGTATCTCCTCCAACCTCATCTACTGCATCCGCTGCTCTAGATGTCAGCTGATTTACATCGGTGAGACCAAGCGTAGGTTGGGCGACCGTTTCGCCGAACACCTCCGCTCAGTCCGCAATAACCTACCTGATCTCCCGGTGGCTCAGCACTTCAACTCCCCCTCCCATTCCCAATCCGACCTCTCTGTCCTGGGTCTCCTCCATTGCCAGAGTGAGCACCAGCGGAAATTGGAGGAACAGCACCTCATATTCCGTCTGGGGTCCTTGCGTCCCCTTGGCATCAACATTGAATTCTCCCAATTTGGCTAGCCCGTGCTGTCCCCTCCCCCCCTCCCCTCCCCTTCCTTCACCCTCTAGCTGTCTCCTCCCATCCGCCCGCCCTCGGGCCCCTCCTCCTCCTCCCTTTGTCCTTCTTTCTTTCCCCACCCCCTATCAGTCTGAAGAAGGGTTTCGGCCCGAAACGTCGCCTATTTCCTTCGCTCCATAGATGCTGCTGCACCCGCTGAGTTCCCCCAGCAATTTTGTGTACCTTCGATATTCCAGCATCTGCAGTTCCCTTTTGAACAGTTTCTTCCCAGCTGTTATCAGGCAACTAAATCATTCTACCACAACCGCAGAGCAGTGCTGAACTACTATCTACCTCTCTGGGTGAACCTCGGACTATCCTTGATCAGACTTTGCTGGCTTGCACTAAACAATATTCCCTTATCATGAATGAATGAATACTTTCTTGTCACATGTGACAAGGCAGTGAAATTCTAAAGTCGCCACATAATGGTGCAGACAAAGTTACAAAGTATCCATGCAAGGTCCCCAATTGTTCATTGTTCTCCCCATCTCCCCCCTGGGCCCTCCTTTGTTCTTTCCCCCGGCAGCAGCCTCCTCGTCCGTCGGCTGACGCCCCTATCGACCGCCGCACTGACCTCTGCCGGGTCCTCTCTGGACGCCTCCGTGACGCCGATGCAGGGCCCAGCCGCATGGCTCTGTCGACTTGCGGTGCACGGGCTACGATCTCGGCCACGGGCTCCGACCTCGACCTCTGCCAATCCAGGCTCCGTCAGGCGTGGTCTATGACCTGGGCCACAGTCTCCGCCTACTCCACGGGCCCTGACGCGCTGGGACTACAACCGCACCGACTTCGTCAGCCGTGGGTTCCGACCCGTGGGCGCTCCGTCTTCGGCTACTCCGCGGCCTGATGGGAGGCGTCTACTGCAGCAGACCGCCGGGAGGCGGCTATGTATCTGTACGTTGTAAATGGCTCCATTGTAATCGTATATGTCTTGCTTGCATCAAAGGCTTTTCACTGTACCTTGGTACACATGAGAATAAACTAAGCTGTACTAAACTTTAAAGGGGACATCAACATTATAGAATAGAATAGAATAGAATAGAATCTTTAATTGCCACGCAACCAGGGTTGGTGGTATTTGGGTTCGGTACATGATGGTACACTGCTTTTGTTACATACCACTAATAACACAGATCACCGTAATAAAGTGCATCCATACCACATCACAAATCACAAATCTCACCAACAATACATAGTGCAAAAAAACAAACAAAGACCATAGACAAGACACTGTATACATCAAAGTCATATTATTGTCTGATTATTGGACGGAATTGAGAGTTCTTATTGCTGAGGGGAAGAAACTGTTTTTAAAGCGGGTGGTTTTAGTAGCAAGTGACCTGAGGCGCCTCCCCGAAGGGAGAGACTGAAAAAGGTGATTTGCTGGATGGGAGTGGTCCGAGATGATCTTTTTAGAAATCACTGGATCCCGTTGTACAGGTTTGATTGAGCTCGTCATTTGCTAGTCACTGAAAATTCAGGCTTCATATCCCTTTCACTCTTGCTCGGCTCAGAAATTAATTTTTGGCCATTGCCATGTTCTCAGAATTCCTGAAACAATTAATGTTGAACCAATACTTTAAGGGAGACACAAGCAAACAGAGCTAGAAATTAAGCAAGAGAATGTCTAAGCCACAAAATAACTTGAAGTATATTTTCAATGACATGAACTGAGATGGAAACTCAAGATGGAATTAAATGGATCCAAGGAACTGCAGGTGCTGGAGGTTTACAAATCAAGACAAAGTGCTGGGGTAACTCAGTTGGTCAGCCAGCATCTCTGGAGAACATGGGTGGGTGACGTTTCAGGTCGGGCCAATTCTGACCGTTGTCAGTGGTTATGATACAATGATACAATTTATTTGTTGTCATTCGAACCTCATTGAGGTTCAAACGAAATTTGGTTTCTGCAGTCATACACACAAGAAAAAGAACCAAGACACAACAAAATTTACACAAACATCCATCACAGTGAATCTCCTCCTCACTGTGATGGAAGGCAAAGTCTTATCTCTCCCCTGCACTCCTCATTCTCCTCCCGATGTCAGAGTCAAAGCCCCCGGCGGGGGCGAAGGCAGGAGAATGGGGTTAGGAGGGAATGATAAATCAGCCATGATTGAATGACGGAGGAGACTTGATGGGCCGAATGGCCTAATTCTACTATCACATGATCTTAAGACTGATTGTGAGTGGGGGTGGGGGAGCAGGAAAGCTGGAAGAGAGGAGGGGCAGGACAAAGCCTGGCAGGTAATAAGTTGATACAGATGCTGGGGGTTTTTGATAGGAAGATGGTGGACAAAGGCCAAAGATGTGTGTGAATGTGTGTGAGTGATTGGTGGTGGTCGGAGGGGCCGTAGGCGCAGATTGGCAGCCACGCTTCCGTCAGTCTGCCCCAGGGCAGCTGTGGCTACAGAAGTAGCTTACCACCACTGAGTGTGACTGAGGAGTGAATGAATAATGCGATGTAAAGCGCCTTGAGTATTAGAAAGGCGCTATATAAATCCCATCCATTATTATTATTAAAGATGATGTTTCGTGTCCCATCCCGAACCATCACCTACCCATGTTCTCCAGAGATGCCGCCTGACCCGCTGAGCTACTCCAGCACTTTGTGTATAGGATTGTTTAGTTATTGCCTTAATGCTCTCTAATGCACAAGAAGAATGAGAATGCTACCAATGGCTTTGCTAATTTTTGCATGGCATCTAGGCATCTTACACATTGAAGCAGTGTGTTCAATCAATTCAATAACTCATTACATGACAACATAACCAAGCATATAACGACATCATGCCGTATATTTAAGGAGGGGACTGCAGCAGCTGGGAAACCACTAATGAAAGTAAATATGGAAGTGTGCCAAAATTAACAAAATTGAACTAATCTCCATGGAAAAAAGTTTAATAAAAAGGACGTGCTTTCTTCAGTTTGTGGTATGATTTGCTATTAGGTGTAATTCTATTGTTCTTATTTAAGCGCATTTAACCTTCAGGACCTAGACACTATACATATACCATGTCATCTCCTGTTCATGTTTCTCTTTTATTTTTGTTATTCCACTTGGCGAAATTATAAAACCCACTTCCTTGTTTTTAATGACTTAGTTACAACAAGGTTAACATCCCTTGCCCGGTGTGTCGATTTAAAGAGATCCTGCTCTCAAGATGGAGCTATTGTGACTAACACATCTCGACAGATGTAATTGATCTTCACTGTATTAGTTGTGGCATTGGAGAAACTGGCTGCAGTATGCATTTTCATTGCTTGAAACTTTTTTTGTAATCCTCATGAATTCGCTTTGTTTTAAAACATAATACAAGCACCAAATTTGTGAAGGAAATTAAATGTTTAAATATCTCAAAATGTAAGATGGGTACTAATTATTTGTTGTTTGGAATTTTCAGATGCAAGTAAACAATTGCAGTGAACATACATGCTGGCAGGATTTTAAGATGCAAAAAATTGAAAAAGTGCAAACCAAGTTCATAATCCCATTAGCTTTAACTAATATCGACAGTCAAACAGACGAGAACAAAGCCACAATTTGATAGTTTTATGATTAACCATATAACAATTACAGCACGGAAAACAGGCCATCTCGGCCCTTCAAGTCCGTGCCGAACACTTATTTCCCCCTAGTCCCATCTACCTGCACTCAGACCATAACCCTCCATTCCTTTCCCGTCCATATACCTATCCAATTCATTTTTAAATAATAAAATCGAACCTGCCTCCACCACTTCCACTGGAAGCTCATCCCACACAGCTACCACTCTCTGAGTAAAGAAGTTCCCCCTCATGTTACCCCTAAACTTTCTGTCCCTTAATTCTCAAGTCATGTCCTCTTGTTTGAATCTTCCCTACTCTCAATGGGAAAAGCTTATCCACGTCTACTCTGTCTATCCCTCTCATCATTTTAAAGACCTCTATCAAGTCCCCCCTTAACCTTTTGTGCTCCAAAGAATAAAGACCTAACTTGTTTAACCTTTCTCTGTAACTCAGTTGCTGAAACCCAGGCAATTAGGTAACCTACTCTCTACATCAAGAGGATAAAGAGTTGGGGAAAGTCTTTAACTCATCGAAAGTATGAGAAGTAATCTTAAAATTATTAGTTACAACTAAGCTCCAAAATGATTGCTGAAACCGAGATTGAAAAAATACAAACAGTTATTCTGCAAAACGATTTGAAAAACACACACCAAACAAGCCACATAAAATAATGTTAACTGGCTGAAATGTTCCTGAGACTAATCAGATTGTCACTTTATTGGCCTGAAAATCTTAAAGACAATTCTAACCATTTGGCATTTTCATTATTTCTCACCTTCAAACTGTTAAAAATTCCCTCGAACACAATAACACAGTTATGCAAGATATTAAGGTAAATACAAAAATATTTTAAAGTGTTTTATATTTCTTACAATATTCTGCGTGTAATTTCTAAAAAATGTTAGAATAAAAAATGTTAATACGCTAACATTCATAACATGAATTAACTTAATTTATCAATTTGTCAGCTGAAGTTAGCTATGGTCAAAAGGTGCTGAAGTGCTTGAAATGAAAACATCCTATTCACTGCCAGCATCTCTCTGAGAGCTACTGGAAGTAGAAGCTCTCATCTTATCCAAGCTTTTGTTACTTTAAAAACCTTAAAGCCAAGATTTTGATGTGTTCAGCAGAACGCTACTAAATAACAAAACTTTCCACAACAGAAAAAAATTGCATTGATAGATTTCATGCGACAACTCAAATATCATGTTGCTATTTACAGATACAAAGAATCTTATGATATTGGAATCACTAAAATATTAACAGTTTTACCTCTATAGTGGGTATACGAATAATTCTTACACCTATATCAATATGGTAAGTTAATGAGAAATTTGGACCAGGGGGTCAGAGTCAAACAGCTCAATATCCTCATTAAATCCTGAGGGGGTTTCAAGTTGCACATTCACCACCCATTTTGAAGTGGAAAATACCTTTTGCTGATGGTTTTATTGATGACTGGGGTCAGAAGTTTGACTGAGCAAGGCTACTGTGCAAAGAGCAGCAAGAGTTCAGCGGATGGAGAGGGTGAGAACAGGTCACATGAACAAACATTTGGCTAAAGTGACAAGGTGGATGCAAACCATTCCTATAAGCTTAAGGTCACAGTTGAAAATAATATAGTGTATCTTGACAAAAGCATTAAAGACTGTTGTGGATTAGATTGGTTTTAAATTTAATGTAGACAAATGTAAAAACAAGAATATTTTGAGAAATTGAGCATAGTCAACTAACAAAACAGTATATTAACTTTAATTGCTATATCGCTCAAAAGTGTAAGCATTGCTAAAGAAGTGTGAAGAGGGGACTTGACTCGAAACATCACCTATTCTTTTCCTCCAGCGATGCTGTCTGACTCGCTGAGTTACTCCAGCTTTTGTGTCTATCTTCGGTTTAAACCAGCATCTGCAGTTCCTTCCTAAGCATTTCTAAGTTTTGTTTTATTAGAATTCAACCAAGGGTTTTTACAAAGCTACATGCTTCAATGTATATAGGATTCTGATACATGTCCTTCCCAGGTTTCGCTGCTGAGAACTGTTTGTAACCCGAACTGTTCGCAAGTCAGAAATGCAGCTGTGTACAAGAGTTGCAACACGGTAGAACATTGCTGCAGCTCTGCAGCAGCCGGCAAATCCATGCTGGCGGTCGGTCCCCCAAATGCTCGTTCATGTGGACTGGCACTATCTAAGTCAGGCATTCATAAACTAGGGAGGACCTGCGTTTAGTATTCACAAACAAATTCTTTACACAGCTGCATTTTTGAAATTGTGTTCTGGGAATCAAGGTGCTAAATAAACACAAAACTGATAGCTGTAATATTACCGAGAAGGTGAACAGCAGGTGACCCACAAGTCAAAATTGTTCAGTTAATTCCACCACATTAGATTTTTTTATCTGATTCAGATCAAACAGACAAGCATCAAGCAATAGCTGTACAATTTCTCACTGAGAGGTGCAGTAGAAATATTAATGGGAAAACCTCTCATGCAGATTCTAAATATCAAAGTAACAAGTTTTATAGGCTTAATAAATGGCTACTATTATTTTAGGATGGAACCACTTTGGTGCTGCAAATATTTGACCTGCAGCAACTCATTAAGACCATGTATCCTCCTTTGCAAGGACTTGTTAACTATCTTGTCGTACAATACTGGCCACTGCTCAGGTGCATGGGTATGAAAGATTTCGAGGGCTAGGAGCCAAATAAGGGCAATATAACAAAATGGAACTGTAGATGTTGGCTTATACCGAAGATAGACACAAAATGCTGGAGTAACTCAGTGAATCATGCTGCATCTCTGAGGAAAATGGGTAGGCGATGTTTTAGGTCGGGACCCTTCTACAGGCAAATGGAACTGGCTCAGCTAGATAGACATGGATGAGTTGGGACTGAGGGCATGTTTTCTCATACTGCATAGTTCTATGATTCAGTGACAGCAAATAACAGCTATCGGAGAGGTACTGACTAAAGCCACTCAAAACATAGTTCCACTGCAATTTTGCTGTGATCTTTCAGAGATCTGGTCTCTACCGCACAGGAACAGCTAGAGATCTTTGTGCAGATGCAGACTGTACTCCGCACTGGACGGTTCGTTCGCTCATGTGTCAGACGACGTTCTACCAGCGCTTTGCCACAGCCAGTGCCACATCTGTGCCTCTGCGGAGATTGTCCGCAGTGCATGTCTCTCCGCTGCAGTCAGTAGGTGGGTGGGCCATTGTCTGTACCTCTCCACAGTTGCACTTGTCAGACGGTGAGATTGGTAAGTATGTGCACCAAGGTTGGCAGCAGACAGCTATGAAGTCTCCACATCTGCCCAGTGTGCACAATGAAGTGCTACTGGACTGCTGCTGGCAGCATTCTCTTCAGGCTTTTCACTGTGATACTGGTATTTACATGGGTCTCGTATCTGGTTCAAGTAACCGGCTCAAGTGGAAAAGAAGCACCTGGATGGCACTGAGAATACTGAGCCCATGCATTGGGAGCACACAGAAGCCCAGAGCAAACAGCAGGAGGAGAATATCATCTCACAAACTACCCACCTGATTCGGCCCTCTCGCTCCAGCTGTGGATGGGTCTGCAGTTATCACTTGGGCCTCATCACTCCCCTCAGAATCCACAAAAGCAGAGTGTAAACAAGTCACCCAGGTCCTCAGGACCCAAGCATTTACCATTAACCTGACCCCCTATTCCCTGCAACAGCTCCTCAGCCATGCATTCATCTGCTCTAAAATCCTATTTTCACTCTCACTGGCGGATGGCACCAGAACTAATCTAGAGGTCACTAATCCTGAGATTCTCAGAGTGTTCAACTTTTTCTCTTTTCATTTCTGGTTTTCAGTATCTGTGGGTTTAGATTACGGAGAGTCGGCTTGTCAAGGAAGACTCTCTCTAACTTCTACAGGTGCACAGTAGAGAGCATGCTGACCGGTTGCATCGTGGCTTGGTTCGGCAACTTGAATGCCCAGGAGCGGAAAAGACTACAAAAAGTAGTAAACACTGCCCAGTCCATCATCGGCTCTGACCTCCCCACCATCGAGGGGATCTATTGCAGTCGCTGCTTCAAAAAGGCTGCCAGCATCATCAAGGACCCACACCATCCTGGCCACACACTCATCTCCCCGCTGCCTTCGGGTAGAAGGTACAGGAGCCTGAAGACTGCTTCAGGTATAGCTACTTCCCCACAGTCATCAGGCTATTAAACTCAACTGAAACAAAACTCTGAACATTAATAGCCCATTATCTGATTATTTGCACCATATCTGTTTATTTATTCATGTGTGTATATATTTATATAATGGTATATGGACACACTGATCTGTTCTGTATTCATGCCTACTATATTCTGTTGTGCTGAAGCAAAGCATGAATTTCATTGTCCTATCTGGGACACATGACAATAAATTGTCTTGACTTGACTTTGGAAATATGATGATGTAACTATTAGTTAAAGAAAGTTAAATTACTTTCACCTTTGTAATATTGGTAGTAAAGAAGGCAAACACAATGCTAGCATTTATTTCAAGAGGGCTGGAATACAAACACAGGGATGTAATGCTGAAACTGTATAAGGCGCTGGTCAGGCCACATTTGGAGTATTGTGGGCAATTTTGGACACCATATCTGAGGAAGGATGTGCTGGCTCTGGAGAAGGTCCAGAGGAGGTTTACGAGAATGATACCAGGAAAGAGTAGGTTAACCTATGATGAGTATGAGTTGCCTGGGTTTCAACAACTAAGTTACAGAGATAGGTTGAATAAGTTAGGTCTTTATTCTCTGGAGCGCAGAAGGTTAAGGGGGGACTTGATAGAGGTCTTTAAAATGATGAGAGGGATAGACAGAGTTGATGTGATCAAGCTTTTCCCTTTGAGAATAGGGAAGATTCAAACAAGAGGACATGACTTCAGAATTAAGGGACAGAAGTTTAGGGGTAACATGAGGGGGAACTTCTTTAATCAGAGAGTGGTAGCGGTGTGGAATGAGCTTCCAGTGGAAGTGGTGGCGGCAGGTTCGTTGGTATCATTTAAAAATAAATTGGATAGGCATATGGATGAGAAGGGAATGGAGGGTTATGGTATGAGTGCAGGCAGGTGGGACTAAGGGAAAAATGTTGTTTGGCACCGACTTGTAGGGCCGAGATGGCCTGTTTCCGTGCTGTAATTGTTATATGGTTATATGGTTATTTGTCGGCACTGTACTCGCTGAAGTTTAAAAAAATGAGGGGGGATCTCATTGAAACGTACCGAATAATGAAAGGCTTGGATAGATTGGATGTGGAGAGGATGTTTCCACTAGTGGGAGAGTTTAGGACTAGAGGTCATAGCCTCAGAATTAAAGGACATTCCTTTAGGATGAAGATGAGAAGGAATTTATTTAGTCAGAGGGTGGTGAATCTGTGGAATTCTTTGCCACAGAAGGCTGTGGAGACCAAGTTGATGGATATTTTTAAGGCAGAGATAGATAGATTCTTGATTAGTACGAGTGTCAGAGGTTATGGGGAGAAGGCAGGAGAATGGGGTTAGAAGGGAGAGATAGGTTAGCCATGATTGAATGGCGGAGTAAACTTGATGGGTTAAATGGCCTAATTCTGCTCACATTCCTTATGACTCCCTCTTCTCTCCTCTCCTCTCCCATCAAGACGTACAGAAGTGTGAAAAGGCCTAGGAACAGTTTCTTCCCAGCTGTTATCAGGCAACTGAACCACTCTGTCAACCACTAGGGAGTGGCCCTGAGCTATTATCTATATTATTGGAAACCTTCGGACTATCTTTAATCGGACTTTACTGGACTTTATCTTGCACAAAATGTTGTTCCCTTTGTCATATATCTGTGTACTGTGAATGGCTCGTTTGTATTCATGTATTATTGTATTTCTGCTGACTGGTTAGCAAGCAACAACACGTGACAATAAACTAATCTTCAAACTTCCCTCGGTCTCCGGGGACTGCTTAGAAAGAACACTCCTCCAGACAGTGCCAGATGCTGAAAATATTCCTCAGAATGAAGCCACCATGTATGCTTACTAGAAACATGGCACTCTACCTTCCTCACACCCATGTCTATGTGACTAAGCTCAGCTCCAAGGCCCTGGTGAGACCACATCTGGAGTATTGTGTGCAGTTTTGGTCTCCTAATTTGAAGAAGGACATCTTTGCTATTGAGGCAGTGCAGCGTAGGTTCACGAGGTAAATCCCCGAGATGGAAACTGTCATATGAGGAAAGATTGGAAAGACAGGGATTGTATTCACTGGAATTTAGGACGAGAGGGAATCTTATAGAAACATGTAAAATTAGAAAAGGACTGGACAAGCTAGATGCAGGAAAAATGTTCCCAATGTTGGGGGAGTCCAGAACCAGGGGCCACAGACTAAGAATAAAGGGGAGGCCATTTAAAATTGAGATGAGAAAAAACATTTTCACACAGAGAGCTGTGAATTTGTGGAATTCTCTGCCACAGAAGGCAGTAGAGGCCAATTCATTGGATGAATCTAAAAAAGAGTTAGATAGAGCGGGTCTAACTCTTTTTTAGAGGTCACTGATTGTGGATGATCAGCCATGATCACACTGAATGGCGGTGCTGGCTCGAAGGGCCGAATGGCCTCGTCCTGCACCTATTTTCTATGCTTCTATTTACAAAAGAAATCACCAATGACACTCACTGTTGGTCGCTGAATCATGGACGGTGATGAGTCAACATGCAGGAGTGAAATAGATCAGATGGTTGAGTGGGGACACAACCACAACCTCTCGCTCATTGTCACTGAGACCAAGAAGCTAACCATTGACTTCAGAAAGGGGAAGTCAGGAGGGCATGCGACAGTTTTCGTCAGTGGGTCAGTGGCGAAGAGAGTTAGCAGCTTCAAGTTCTTGGACATCTGGGTGGTGTGTGTATGGAACAAAATCATGAGAAGAATAGATTGGGTAGATATGCTGAGTCTCTTGCCCAGAATTTGGGAATCAAGAACCAGAAGACGTAGGTTTAAGGTGAGGGCGGGAAGTATTTAATAGGAACTTGAGCGGTAACTTTTTACACAGAGACGGCGGTGGGAACGAGCTGTCAGAGGAGATAGTTGATGCAGTGACTATCCCAATATTTAAGAAACAGTTAGACAGGTACATGGATAGCACAGGTTTGGAGGGATATGGACCAAACGTGGGCAGGTGGGACTGGTATAGCTGGGACATGTTGGCCGGTGTGGGCAAGTTGGGCCGAAGGGCCTGTTTCCACGGCGTCACGCTGTATCATTCTATGTCTCAATGACTCTATCAACAACTCGGATAACTTGTCCTGGGCAGCACATAGATGTTACCATGAAGTTGTTTAAAGAGGTTTAGTATGTTTCCGAATACACTAACAAACCTTTACAGATGTACTGTGGAAAGTATCCTGACTGGTTCCATCATGGACTGGTACAGCAATTCCAACACAGGAATACAAGCGGCTGCAGAGAATGGTGGGTTCATCCTGGCCCATCATAAGCACAGACTCTCGCACCATCCAAAGCATCTGTGTGAGATGCTTCCTCAACAAGGTGGTACCCATCCTCAAGGATCACCATCACCCAATTCATACCCTCTGCTCACCCCTACCATCGAGCAGAAGGCACAGAAGCCTGAAGTCCCACATCACTTGGTTCCGGAACAGTGACTTTTCTGCAACTATTAGGTTCTTGAAGCAGAAGGTAGACAAAAGTCTGAAGATGGGTTTCGGCCCGAAATGTTGCCTATTTCCTTCGCTCCATTGATGCTGCCGCACCTGCTGAGTTTCTCCAGCACTTCGATTTTCCAGCATCTGCAGTTCCTTCTTAAACGGGTTCTTGAAACAACTCGCACAACCCTAACCCTATCTCGAAGTGTAACACTGCAGTTAACACTTGACAATAATACACCTGAACCATTCACTTTTCCTTTTTTAAATATGTTTTTGCATTTGCTTTGTTTTTTCGTTGTCTTTCTTTCAGAAACGTTTTGTGAACTTATGTAGAATTTAACGTGTTTGTCAATGTGCCTGTGATGCTGCTGCAAGCAATATTTTTCATTTTACCTCTACCTTACTGTATTCGACTTAACTAGACTTATCGCCTACATATTAAACAAGCATAAACCTCTCCTGCTCATAAACAGGTCCAGGTTAGTACGGGCAACCTTAATGGGCATGTGAGTGCAATTAATGGTTGCATGCATGTGGGAAGCCAGCAACGACACCTGTTCTCACTAAAATCAAAATAGACAATATAATTTCTCGACAAATGCAATGCCTGGTAACCTCTGTGTTGTAGTAATGAGCAGCAAATTGTTTTGCAAAAGTGCATTGCTCCCTATAATGTGTGAGCCCAGACCAACATCTCCATTGGCAATGATTTCACCAGAAATTATCGCCACTGAATAAAGTCGAAATAGATGATGTAGCATGAAAGCACGATTGGTTTCTTGGCCGAGGGGCTTAAAAATGTTCAAAACTGCTTGTTCTTCATCTTGCACTTTTCAAACGTCAATTTTTACAGGACAATCTGGTCCTTTAACGTGTTATCAGATAATCACCAAACTATTAAGCAAAATATATGTGGTGTTTTGAACTTTACAAATTTAACAGATGTGGTCCTCGTTGTATTATGAATCAAACTTCAATCCAGCCACTTCTTTTGTCAGGAAGTCTGGGCAATCATATACAGAGAATGAAAATCTCCTTTGGGGGAAATGAGCTGCAGTTATCTATTGAGACTTCTAACAACATCACTTGTTTTACTTAGCATCTGAAAATGAACTAATAGTGCTGCATATTTCTTGATCTGCCACTCATGCCTTAAGAATTAGTGGGACCACCTGAGTTTGTTTTTTAAGCATAACTAAAATTAATCTCTCCCGACAATTTTCCCACTGGGACACTTGAGAATAATGATTTCCCTTTTCGACTGCCCTCCCTGTCTACTGGAGAAACCACTCTTCTCCAACATAGCGGATAAGATGGAAGATAAAATTCTGGCTGAGGATTAACAGGGAGTCAGGGATACATCTGCTCACTCTGACTGAAGCATGATTGCCCAATTACTGAAGCATAAGTATCTCGGCTAGTGCCTTCTCATTGAAAACCAAGTATATTAGCTGCTTATCTCTATCATCAGTGAAAGTTATAAACACAACCAAATTAAATCACAGAAAAATGTGTTTGGAGTGGCTACAAAGCAATAATTTAACATCAACCAGTAGTTTGATGAAGAAAATGTTTAAGTTATTAACGGAAAGGAGATGGGGAGGAGAGTAAAAGATGAGAGGAAGTTTAGTTTAGGGATACAATATGGAAATAGCTCTTCGGCCCTCCACTATGATCATCTGTAGACTAACTCTATGGTATTGCATTTAAGAAGGAACTGCAGATGCTGGAAAATCTAAGGTACACAAAAAAGCTGGAGAAACTCAGCGGGTGCAGCAGCATCTATGGAGCGAAGGAAATAGGCAACGTTTCGGGCCGAAACGTTGCCTATTTCCTTCGCTCCATAGATGCTGCTGCACCCGCTGAGTTTCTCCAGCTTTTTTGTGTACCTTCTATGGTATAGCACTTTTGCATCCTACACATTAAAGGCAATTTACAGAAGCCAATTGATCTACAAACCTGCAGGTCTTTAGAATATGGGGGGGGGGGGGGGGGGGGGAACAGAATCAGCCAGAGAAAACCCACGCGGTCACGGCGAGAGCATACAAATTCCACACAGACAGCACCTCCAGTCAGGATCACACCCGGGTTTCTGGCGCTGTGAGGCAACAGCTCGACCGCTGCGCTACTGTGCGCAGATGGAACAAAAGTGATAAGCATAGATATTTAGTTTACCGAGTCTGCACCGACCAGTGATCCCCGCACATTAACACTATCCTACACGAGGGAACATTTGTGCATTAATACCAAGCCAATTAACCTACAAACGTGCACATCTTTGGAGTGTGGGAGCAAACTGAAGTTCTCGGAGAAACCCACGCAGGTCACAGGAAGAACATACAAACTCCGTACAGACAGGCACCCGTAGCCAGGATCGAACCTGGGTCTCTGGCGCTGTAAGGCAGCAACTCTACTGCTTGCGCCTGCGTGCCGCACACATATTCTGTGGAGCTGTGACTGTGAGGTTAGAGCAAGTCACCCATATCACAATGATTCAATTATATTTTATTCTCAAATGTACCTAGGTGCAGTGAAATACTTTATTTTGCATACAATCCAGTGAAATCATATAGCAGATCTCACCTAGGCGGTACGGTAAAGATAGCGGAGTCAGGGGATATGGGGAGAAGGCAGGAACTGGGTACTGATTGTGGATGATCAGCCATGATCACATTGAATGGCGGCGCTGGCTCGAAGGGCCGATTGCCTACTCCTGCATCTATTGTCTATTGTACGCAAGTGTTGCCAGTTTCTGTGGCGCTGACAAAGTTGCAAAAGTTCACTGTTCAGAGCCATAACTCGGTGCCGCCACATGTGGCAGCAGGCCTACCCCCACCCTTCCATGCCGGGTCTTCCTTTGTTCTCAGCGGCACCCCTACACCGGGTCCCCCTTCGTTCTCGCCGGTCCCCCCTGCTGGGTCCCCCATCACCGCATGACTACCACTGTTTCTGAAGCTGCATTTCTCTTTAGTGGTCTGCCTACAATTGTTTCATGCTCATAGTCTCTTTCTTCACCTGCTTTTCTGCAGCAGTCAAGCAGTTTTTACCTTGAGGAGACATCCAGGTGCTGGTTCTTGCACAATCAGAAAGACCCTGTGCAATACAGGGACTACTAGCGGTTAAACCAACAATAATGCTTCAGCGTTTAAGAAGGAACTGCAGATGCTGGAAAATCGAAGGTACACAAAAATGCTGGAGAAACTCAGCGGGTGCTGCAGCATCTATGGAGCGAAGGAAATAGGCAACGTTTCGGGCCGAAACCCTTCCTCAGACTGCTAATGCTTCAGCAGCTGGCTATGACACATCCACCGATTAGATTGGTTGTGAAAGAATTTAAATGCCTTGTAGCAACATCCACATTCGGTGAATGAATTAAATGTTCTACTTCCAACGCAATATTTTAAAATATTGTTAATAGTTATGTCCATCAACTTACAGGATATCTCGTCACACCCTGTGAATGAGCCTCATGGTGTTCAAACAACTTATTGGCCAGGTCAATTTCAAAACCATGAACTGCAAGTTATGAGGAACTTCTTAAAAATCCACATAAATAACACTCATTGCTGTTCCCCTGTGCACTACTTTTAGATACCCCTTCAAAACATTCAAATCAAATTTGCCAGATGCAACACACCCATTACAAATCCGTGCAGGTGCTGCTTTAGGACCAGATTATTCCATGCACGTATTTCTGCAGGAATCAGTGACAGATGTCATATTAGCAAAGACATTATTGCACGCATGCAGCTAACATCGACCACAAGTATTCAGAGTGGGCAGAACACGTTGTTAATCAGCGGACAATACTGATTTGATGCAGTCAATGAACCTTACACAGCTGAACACATGCGGAGTAGTCAGGACAATATCATGTCAGCTCAATTATTTAGGCATTGGCCGAGTTCTCTTGGTCATAATCACAACCTGCACAGATGATAGGTGAGTACACCAGTGCAGTGAAGTTGTAAAATCTAACATGAAGTGAGAACAGAACTGAACTGCTGCACATTTCCAACACGTGGATTTTGAACCATTCACTGGAACATAAATGGGCATTCACTTGAATTACAGAATGATTGAGCTCAGGCCTCGCTGGGTGGGACAAGTTGCTGGATAACAAGATGTCAACTTGGCAGAAATAAAAGGCATCGAAAGTAAATATTTTAAATCACATCTATAAATTAAATGCTACATTAAAAAAAAAACATTCATATGAATTCTTCCTCCTTGCCTTCCACGTATGTGATTTTGTCTGTCCAATGCTTTTATGAAATGCTAGTCCATGCTGCAGCCAGTAAATGCAGTGCAGTATTCAAATTTAATTTTAGGTTCATTACTAGTTTAGCATAACTTTGTTAATTTTTAATTCAATACTACTGGAAGTAAACACTGGTTCTTGGTTTTTCACACAGAGAGTGGTGAATCTCTGCAATTCTCTGCCACAGAAGGCAGTTGAGGCCAGTTCATTGGCTATATTTAAGAGGGAGTTAGATGTGGCCCTTGTGGCTAAAGGGATCAGGGGGTATGGAGAGAAGGCAGGTACAGGATACTGAGTTGGATGATCAGGCATGATCATATTGAATGGCGGTGCAGGCTCGAAGGGCCGAATGGCCTACTCCTGCACCTATTTTCTATGTTTCTATGTTTATTTTTGAGGAAGTGGCCATCAGTCAGAGTATTGAGTATAGACGTTGGTGAGATCGCATTTAGAATATTGTGTTCAGTCTGGGCACCATGTTATAGGAAAGATGTTGTCAAGCTTGAAAGGGTTCAGAAAAGATTTACGAAAATGTTGCCAGGACTAGTGGGTGTGAGCTATAAGGAGAGATTGAGTAGGCTGGGTCTCTATTCCACGGAGTGTAGGAAGATGGGGGGTGATCTTATGGAGGTGGTACAAAATCATGAGAGGAATAGATCGGGTAGATGCACAGTCTCTTGCCCAGAGTAGTGGAATCGAGAACCAGAGGATAAGGGGAAAGGGGAAATGATTTAATCCGAGGGGTTACGTTTTCACACAAAGGATGGTGGGTGTATGGAACAAGCTGCCAGAGGAGGTCGTTGAGGCTGGGACTATCCCATCATTTAAGAAACAGTTAGACAGGTACATGGATAGGACAGGTTTGGAGGGATAAGGACCATGGGCAGGCAAGTGGGACTAGTGCAGCTAGGACATTGTTGGCTGGTGTGGGCAAGTTGGGCCGAAGGGCCTGTTTCCACACTATCACTCTATGACGAAGTACCATAACATATTTTATATCAACAGAAGGAGGCAGATGGGCCTCTGTTTAGCTTCTTAACTGAAGGACTACAGTGCTGCATGAAAGTAGCAGCCAACTGTATGTATTTAATGGGCTTGAGACCACTGACCTGATAAAATGTGCAAGTTCTACTGGTGAAAATGTGAAGCACTTTTATTATTTTTTAAACCTCAATCTAAAACAATAGTAGAAATAAAACATACTCACATGTGACACAGATTGGAGACAAAACTAGCTTCATGCTTTGGTCACAATGTAGTTTAGTTTAGAGACACAGCGTAGACACAGGCCTTTTGCCCCACTGAGTTCACACCGACCAGCAATCCCTGCACACTAGCACTATCCTACACACACTAAGGATAACTTATAATTTTCCCGAAGCCAATTAACCGACAAACCCGTACGTCTTTGTAGTGTGGGAGGAAACTGGAGCACCCTGAGAAAACTCACAGGTCACAAGGAGAACCTACAAAATCTGTACAGACAGCACCCACGGTCAGGATTGAACCTTGGTCTCTGGCGCTGTAAGGCAGCAACTCTACCACTGTGCCAACGTGCCGTCCTCAATCTTTAACTATGCAATTTGGAAGCATATTTGATTTCTTTCTACCAGGACTGAGGATATAATATACCATAGAAACATAGAAAATAGGTGGAGTAGGCCATTCGGCCCTTCGAGCCTGCACCGCCATTCAATATGATCATGGCTGATCATCCAACTCAGTATCCTATACCTGCCTTCTCTCCATACCCCCTGATCCCTTTAGCCGTGGAATAGAGACTCAGCCTACTCAATCTCTCCTTATAGCTCACACCCACTAGTCCTGGCAACATTTTCGTAAATCTTTTCTGAACCCTTTCAAGCTTGACAACATCTTTCCTATAACATGGTGCCCTGACTGAACAAAATATTCTAAATGTGGTCTCACCAACGTCTTATATAATTACAACATGACCTCCTAACCTCTATACTCAATACTCTGACGGATGGCCACTTCCTCAAAAATAAACATAGAAAATAGGTGCAGGAGTAGGCCATTCGGCCCTTCGAGCCTGCACCGCCATTCAATATGATCATGCCTGATCATCCAACTCAGTATCCTGTACCTGCCTTCTCTCCATACCCCCTGATCCCTAAAGCCACAAGGGCCACATCTAACTCCCTCTTAAATATAGCCAACGAACAGGCCTCAACCACCTTCTGTGGCAAAGAATTACGGAGATTCACCATTCTCTGTGTGAATTTTTTTTTTCTCATCTCGGCCCTAAAAGATTTCCCCCTTATCCTTAAACTGTGACCCCTTGTTCTGGACTTCCCCAACATCGGGAACAATCTTCCTGCATCTAGCCTGTCCAACCCATTAAGAATTTTGTAAGTTTCTATAAGATCCCCCCTCAATCTTCTAAATTCTAGCGAGTACCGATTAAAAGGCAATTTGTATTTCACAGTCTATTCTTTTTGAACAATTCCTCGTGGATGAGGAAGAGCCTGTTTTCACATTCCAACAAATGGAATAAAATTGCATCACGTTTGGGTTTCCACCATTTAGAACTCACCGTTAGAACTGATAGCAAGTCCTCCACATGGCAATCTGCATTCATTTTCTTCTTGAACATGCTCACAGTCGGGTGTTTCAGATAATAGTAAGAGGCTATTCGGCCTAAATCCAGTGACTGGAGGCTACGATTGTCCTGCAAGATAATTGTGAATTAATAGAAAAACAAATTAAAATGTAAAAGTACTTCATATTTTTCTATAAGATGTATAAGCAGAATTAGGCAATTCAGTCCACTGAGACTACTCCGCCATTCAATCACGGCTGATCTATCTTTCCCTCTCAACCCCATTCTCCTGCCTTCTCCCTGTAACCTTTGACGCATATTTTCTGAATTTTGCTGTTAAATTTTACAGTAAGTGCATTTGCCCGCATTAGGAGAGTATCCTTCTGTGCCTTGCCTATTTAAGAGTCCATCTGAATGTCTGTTTAACATAGTAATGGTATCGCATTCCACTGCCTATTCGTGTTCCAGATATCAGCCACTCTCTGTGTAAAAGAGAAAGTTAACATGCAGGTATAGCAAGTAGAACGCTGACCTCTATTGAAAGGAAGATGGAGTACTAAATTAGGGAAGTCTTGTCACAACAAAGGGCGGCACGGTGACGCAACGGTATAGTTGCTGCCTTACAACGCTCCGGGTTCGATCACAACTACGGGTGCTGTCGGTACGGAGTTTGCACGTTCTCCCTATGAACGGGTGGGTTTTCTCCAAGATCGGTTTCCTCCCACACTCCAAAGATGTACAGGTTTGTAGGTTCATTGGCTTGATATAAGTGTAAATTGTCCCCAGCGTGCATAGGATAGTGTTAATGTGCGATAGTGTTAAACTGCACAGGATGATGATGATGTGACCATACCCGCAGTTTCAATCTGTTATTTCGAAAGAGATATTCTTGCATTCAAAGTAATTTTAAGCATATTTGTTGTTGGTTCCTAATTTGCAAAAGATGCATTATGAGGAAGAATGGAGCAGTTGTAAATATGGAAAAATAAGGGGGGATCCTGTTGAAACATACAATTCTAGAGGGACTTAACAAGACATAAATGTTTCCCTTAAGGGGAGCTCATCTCATGGCACTGAAGCCGCAACCATCAACCTCCTTCCTCCGCCTCCTTCCTCTACTGAGCCAGGCGTTGTTTATCCACCATGGCTGTGAACTGTTCACTTTTCACAGCGGATTCTGACTAATCAACGTGATAAGATGGCAATCTTTTATTACAGATACCCCAGACAGCGAGGGCAGAAGAGTGTCGCAGCTGCTGCCTCACAGAGCTAGTGATCCAGGTTTGATCCTGACCTTTAGTTTAGAAATACAGCTTGGATACAAGCCTCATGGGCCGCCGAGTTCCACACCAACCATCGATCACCCCTTCTACGTTATCCCACTTTATCATCCACTCCCTACACACTAAGGGCAATTTACAGAGGCCAACCGACCTACAAACCTGCACGTCTTTGGAATGTGGGAGCACCTGGAGGAAACCCACGTGGTTACAGGGAGTATGTACAAACTCCACACAGACAGCACCTCAGGTAAAGATTGAACCTGGATCTCTGACGCTGTGAGACAGCAAGCAGCTCCACTCGCTGCGCCACCGTGCCGCCCTTTTATACATGGAAAATTCCTCGTCTGAACGCAGGAGCTTGTCATTTACAACTGTCCTAAATGGCCCACATTTCCAACCAAAGCCCTGCCTATAGACAATGAAATGAAGATGAAAACATAATCATATTACGGCACAAGAAGAGCAATTGTGCAAAGTGAGCCGTACCTCCCCCACTGATATGCAATAGGAACATTCCAGATCTGCAAGAGCCTTCTCCACGAGGTTGGACAGATATTTGTTCATGTTTTCATGGTTAATATCATCCAAGTTATAATAACTGTGAGAAAGCAGACAGTAGAAAAACATTAGAAATCAAAATGGATAGTTAAGCTCCACTGGGTTCACAAATCAGCATTTTCAAGGCATTTTCTTGGAAAATTGTATTCATCCTCTTCTCATGACATTCCATAGTACTTACGATGCTGATATTAATTCTTACAAGTGCTAACAAAAAACAAACACAACATTATTCCAAAAGCACCATTATCATTATCTCAAAGGATTCTCTGGCATCAATCCAAGAGCAGTTTCAAATGGCAAAATTATGACCTTTTACCTTGAGCTAACAATCTGTTCTGATTTTGCCTTTGAGCTAGCTTTAGAGTTTGCCTTTGGAGTATTACAAGAGAAAAAATGCCCGAATGCTACTGGGAATTCATCTGGAAAGTCTGAGTTAAGAAATTTCTCTACTCCAGATTGAGTTTATTTTCAACCATACAGCCACTATTTTTTTGGAATCACACAAAGGAATTTCCAAAGCCCTATATCCAGACAGGACAAGAATAGATTTCCCAATAAAAATCAGTAGAAAATCAACAGGAGAACAAATATTTTTTTTTCCCTTTTGACATCTATTGCAATTTAGAGGGTGGCACAGTGGTAGAGTTGTTGCCTTGCATATACAGAGACCCAGGATTGATCCTGAATATGGGTGGTGCTGGCTGTACAGAGTTTGTACAGTACGTTTTCCCTGTGGACTGTGTGAATTTTCTCCGGGATCTTTGGTTTCCTTCCGCATTCCAAAGACATACGGGTTTGTAGGTTAATTGACTTTGGTAAAAATTGTAAATTATCCCTAGTGCGTGGGGTAGTGATATTGTATGAGGATCACTGGTCGGTGTGGACTTGGTAGGCAGATATTAATTCTTACAAGTGCTAACAAAAAACAAACAAAACATTATTCCAAAAGCACCATCTGCACTCTATCTTTAAACTAAACTAAAAAGTGGTTACAAAGTAAAAATGGGCTTTCTGTATACTCATTCGCATTTAACTTAGTTCCACAATTGCTTTTTTGGAAAAGCTCATAGCGAGAGGATTTGAGTATAGGAGCAAGGAGGTCCTACTGCAGTTGTACAGGACCCTGGTGAGGCCACACCTGGACTATTGTGTGCATTTTTGGTCTCCTAATTTGAGGAAGGATTTCTTGTTATTGAGGGAGTGCAGCGTAGTTCATCAGGTTAATTCCTGGGAAGGCGGGACTACCATATGGTGAAAGAACGGGTTGACTGGGCTTGTATTCAATGGAATTTAGAAGGATGAGAGGATATCTTATAGAAACCTATAAAATTCTTAAGGGATTGGACAGGCTAAATGCAGGAGAAATATTCCCGACGTTGGGTGAGTCCAGAACCAGGGGTCACAGTGTAACAATAAGGGGGAAGCCATTTAGGACTGAGATGAGGAAAAAACGTTTTCACCCAGAGAGTTGTGAATCTGTGGAATTCTCTGCCACAGAAGGCAGTGGAGGCCGATTTACAATGTTGTCAAGAGAGAGTTAGATGTAGCTCTTAGGGCTATATCAAGGGATCTATATCAAGGGATATAGGGAGAAAGCAGGAACAGGGTACTAATTTTGGATGATCAGCCATGATCATATTGAATGGCGGTGCTGGTTTGAAGGGCCGAATGGCCTACTCCTGCACCTATTTGCTATGTTTCTATGTTTATTTTTCCTATTGCTACTGACTATAAGTTGGCGATATGCAGAGTACTGCCCTGCCGACTGCAGAAGGACTACAGTTAACAATATTGATTTTGGCATTTTTCAGTTGAAGGCAGAATCGGGAAAGGCGGCATGATTGAGAAGTTAAGATAAGCATTAGTATATAGATTTTATTTTGGAAGCTTTCCCACATATTTAGGGTTAATCAACCTCCCCCCATCCTAAATTCAGTCTGAAGAAGGGTCCTGACCCAAAATGTCACTTATCCATGTTCTCCTGAGATGCTGCCTGACCTGCTGAGCTACTCCAGCACTGTGTCTTCATCAGGAGTATTAGAAGTGAGGCTGAAGGAGAATGCTTGTGTTTATACAACTGGAGAGTTGGCAGGAATTCTCCACTCAGGGTTCAGTGTGTGCTGGATTCTCAGAGAAAGGATTGTTCAGTGCTTAAGAAAAGGGATTCAAGGCTTGGGTGGAGGGACCGATGGAAAATGAGACACCTTAAAGGAGTTACGTGGGTCAATTACAGAGGCAGACACTCATGGCATTTGCGGTTGTTGTATGGAGATAACGTTTAATTCCGGTAATCTATGATAATTGCAGGAGGCTTCTGATTGAAGGAAGTATATTTAACCCCCCATTCCAAAATAAATGTAATGTAATTATAAAAAAATTCTGGACTGTTGATTAGGAGATATAAGCTGGCTATTGTAGCAAATGTAAATATGAGCATTGGCCACGAGAGAGGAATTAAAAGATGGTTCACACAGGGAGAAAGATATTCAAGCAAGGAATGAAAATTAGCATGGGGAAAGCTATTTTTCCATAAAGTGGGTAATTAGTGAACAATAAAGAAAACATATTTTAGTTAAATATTTCACTTTGGTTGAATTTTGCACGCTTTGGAAAGTTTAATGCTAGGAACAATTGCACGGGGAATTATCAGCAGTGTCAGCCTGCAAAGGGTATTTACCTGTTGTTCTCCAGTTTAGCAGTAATCTATCCCGTCCCTTTGGACAGCTGTTTCATTGAACAACCGAGCAACAGTCTAATTGACTTGTCTTATCACTCCCTTTAAATAGACATTTTATTATACACCCTAGTAACAGAGTAATTGAGTTGTCAAAGGCTTCAATTTAAAAGACTAGCCTCACAGGGTTCCCTAGCATACGGCTCATAACCTGCATACAAGCAGGGTTGAATATTTACACTGCTGTTAACAGGTGCTGAGATGTTAAATGATTCTAATAGCTGGGGGCGTACTCAGAGAGCCAGCAGGATCAGAATTATAGCCTGTTTGAACACAATAATTACTTGTCCCATGAGAGGAGTCAAAATCAGAGGCAGTTTTATACTAATAGCTGCTAGCACATGGGATAGACTGGCTAACTTCCATTAGTAGCCTTCTGGGAAACACAGGAATAACTCCCTATGGGACCATGAACATGTATAATCAAAATTTCAAACATACCTATAAAACCATCAGCAGCATTATCTGCCGTGTAGAGATGTCATTATTCTTTTGGACATCAGAGGTAACAAATTGTAGGATTGCAACTCACATTATTTGAAGAATAATTGCAATGGGAGGCATGACCTCAGCTAAACCAGGCAAATCATACTCACAAAATAAATTTAAATCAGGGTAGCTTTCACTGATACAAAGTACAAATATTCAAAGTAGTCCACACAGATGCGGCGGAATAATGATATTAATGGTAAGGTTTGGGAGGCCAATGAAGAAATAGATGTTGCATGTCAAAGCTGTAACACATGGGTTTGCTGCAAGTCACGATTCCTCAAAGAAACCTACAGATGTCAGTCAAGTATTCTGGGCATGGAGTCCAGACCACATCCTCGTACAAAATCATACAATTTGAGACATGTTGTTTTTTCATTCCAGAAGCTTCAAACCACAACAAATCAGAGTGAGAGCAAGGGACGAGGACAACAAAGATGGAACAGGGATGAAATGAGAGATTTTAAAAAACTGCATATTTTGTGAATGTAAAATAAAAACTGAAGATGCCAACGATATTCAAAAGTCAGATAACATCTATGAAGATATAAACAGAGATGACATCCCAGGTCATAACCATTGAAGATAAACAGTTGTTTCTGCACAGATTCTGCCTGATCTGTTGAGTATGCCTGATGTGAAATGTGAGTTTTTCCTCGTTAAAAATAAAGTAAGGATCTGGAAAAGGTTGAAAACGTTTATGTTTCTGTTTATTTGGATGTTATGACTTAACATGAGTCCATTGTAAATGAAGTAGTCAAAGGCAAGGAAATAATTTAGTTTAGAGATACAGCGCGGAAACAGGCCCTTCGGCCCACCGAGTCCATGCCGACTAGCAATCCCCATACACTAGCATTATCCTATACACTAAGGACAATTTACAATATTTTACCAAAGCCAATTAACCTATAAAACTGTACGCATTTGGGGTGTGGGAGGAAACTAGAGCACCCGGGGCAAACCCACGCGGCCACAGGGAGAACGTAGAAACTCCGTACAGGCAGCACCTCGTCAGGATCGAACCCGGGTCTCTGGCACTTTAAAGCAGCAAGTCTACCGCTGCACCACCGTGCCACCCCTAAATTGTATTATGATTTCATAATCACCAACTTTCAAAAGCTTGTGGGAATCTGCAAAGTAAGCCTTTATGTGGAACAGCTTTGAACATGCATAAATTATTGTTGGGTGCAAAGGAAGTGCATTCATGTTAGCATGAGAAAGGAAGAACTGTCTGGTGAAAAAAAAAAGTTCTCATTTACTAAAATGAAGGGGAGGAGTCGGTTCAAATGGAAGGCTCCTTTTTGTTAGTGAACTGAGAAAATGTGAATTGAAAGCAAGAAACATGGAAGTTCAAGAAACAATTGTTAAAAACACCAACAACACTATTATTAACATTATATCGGCTTTGTGTTCAGCAATGTTGAGTGTTTCAAAATACAATGAAAACATATTGTTTTAATTACCTTGCCTCTGCTACTTTTACAAAGCAGTGATGAAATGAATAATTAGGCAATCTCATTAGAATTAATATGTAATTGGTCATAAATCTGCAACACAGACTAACAGACAGGCCTAATATATCTGCACCAGGTGCATAATTGTACGCATGGATTTTTAATAAAATATTAATAAATTGCTCACATGTTGTATACACATCCCTTTCTTCAACCCTTGATTAATTGTGTGAAATACTTAGAGACATATTATAAATACAAATGCAATTATAATCAATGATGAAAAAGTAGACTAGGTGCTGTATAATACTGTTAAAACATGCTAGAGTCGAACACATTGCAACATAATAAATTAATCCGACTCATGAGTGATTTTCCTTAGAAGTGGCAATGTCTCCATTTTGGGTGCAATAGAACACAGTAAATCCACCTGTCATTATGCACACTGTGACACTTTTTAGAGTGAATATTTTGTAAACAGAAAATGAAAATTGGAGGTTGGAAATCTGAACCAGAAACAGTAAAACATTGCAAATGTTCAGTCAGCAGTCATCGTTTGCAGAAAGGTCTGACGCGATGCTGACTTTTTTTTTTTGGTGGTGGTGCACGGAATCAATGGAATGTGGCTGATTGAGCATCTCAATACCGAAGCAGTAGCAGATGATGGTTATGATATTAATGATAATCTGCTAGAATGCCCAGATCCTTGGCGAACCACCGTGTAGTTGCCGTGTGCACGACAGCATGTTTAGCGTCAAACAGCGCAGAAACAGACCCTTCGGCCCAACATCCCCATCTGCACTATTCCCATCTGCTAGCATTTGGCCAACATCCCTCAAAATGAGTTTTAGTTGTATAGATGGGTTAAACGCAAACGCAGGCAGCTAGGACTAGGTGTGTGTGTGTGTGTGTGTGTGTGTGTGTGTGTGTGTGTGTGTGTGTGTTTGTGTGTGAGAGTGATACTGAGAGTGAGAGTGAGAAAAAAAGAGAGAGAGAGAGAGAGAGGGGAGATTAGAATGTTACCGTGCCCTAAAAAGAGGTTATAAATTGGGAGAGTATCTCTCAACTGTTAGAGACATAAAGCAGAGACAGACCCTCAACAAATACAGGTTAAGTGACCACTATTTGGCAGTTGAAAAAGGAAGACAGAAGAGATTCTGGCAACCAAGAGAAAATAGAACATGCGGCCACTGACAGATGAGGTTGAAACAGAGGTGCACTTCCTCCTAAAATGCGCAAAATTTGACAAAACAAGGAAAACATACTTTGACAAACTCAGTCTGGCAATCCCTGATTTTAAAGAACTAGATGACATATCAAAATTAAAAAGAATCCTTGGTGTAGGAAATACGGCACATCTTGGTGCATAATACGTAACAACATGCCATAACCTGAGAGACGGTGAATTACCAACATGCACATATGCACGCACACACTAATTGACATTAACTGACACTAAGAAATTAATATTGAATTGGTAAACTTGCTATTCTGTTTACTGCTTACAGTTGCAAGAATGTGTAGCAATCAATAAAGGGCTATAGGTCTATTACGAGTATATTACTGGGACATATCTATCCATGCAATGTATACTTGTATTTATATTTATGCATTTATGCATAAATATGTATGTTATGTTTTATACTTTGGCAATATAACGATGTATTTTGTCATGCCAATAATTTTTTTTTAATTGAAAAGAGAGGGAGGGAGGGGAAGGAGAGAGGGGGGGAGAGGGAGAGGGAGAGGGAGAGGGAGAGGGAGAGGGAGAGGGAGAGGGAGAGGGAGAGGGAGAGGGAGAGGGAGAGGGAGAGGGAGAGGGAGAGGGAGAGGGAGAGGGAGAGGGAGAGGGAGAGGGAGAGGGAGAGGGAGAGGGAGAGGGAGAGGGAGAGACACAATGATCTGGGAAATTAAGCACAATGCACGATAGTCAAATCGTTTGCCAAAAACAAGCAAAACTTTGAAGTAGTTAGTTCAAATGTTGGCTTGTGTGCATATGACCGGCCTATTACAGAAGCCGGTTACAAACACAGTCATCAATCACAGCAATGATATGCCCTGTACAAATGCTAAAGAAACAGCATGGGCCTCAAATGGAAATGCAGGCCTTAACCCCAAGGAACTAGGAGATGTTGCAATTTGGGGCAACAAATGATTGTCAAAGTGTTATACAGCAGGGAAAAGAGGCCGTTTGGCCCAATTACCTGTACTGACAAAGATGCTCTTCTAAACTAGTCAACTTTGCTCTCGTTTGACCCATATCCCCTTAAACAGAAAGCATTTCAGGTCAAGATGCTTCTTCAGTCTGAAAAAGAGGCCTGACTTCAAATGTTATCTGTCCATTCTCGCCACAGATGCTGCTTAACCTGCTGAATTTGTGTTTTGTAACATTTGCGTCTCTTGTGTCTCTATATTTAAAAAAATATTGTTATTCTATTGGCATCAACCACTTCCTCTGGCAGCTCGTTTCATATACATGTCACCCGCTTCGTGAAAAAGTTGACCTACCAGTCTTATTAAATTTATTCCCATTCAGCTTAAACCTATTCCCTCTAGTTCTTGATTCCCCATCCCTGGGGAAAACACTGCATGCATTCACACGATCCAAACTCCTCATGATTTTACCACACCTTTGTACGATCACCTCTCTGTTTCCTACACTCCATGGAATAAAGTCGAGCTTACCCCACCACTCCCTACAACTCAGTCCCTCGAGTCCTGGCAACATCCTCCATTAATCAATGGCAACATGTCAACGCCAACCAAGATGCCCCATCTATGATTGTCCCATTTGCTTGCAATTTGTTCATATCCTTCTAAACCTTTCCTATCCATATACCTGTCCAAGTGTATTTTAAATAGTTATTGTACCTGCCTCAACTACCATCTTTAGTGACTCATTCCATTTACCCACCGGCGTATTACAAAGATGTTACTGTGTGAAAAAGATGCTTCTCAGGTTCCTATTGAATGTTTCCCCCCTCACCTTAAAATGATCTCCTCTGGTTCTTGATTCACCTACCATGGGTAAAAGACTCTGTACATTCACCTTATCAATTCACTTAATGTTGTTATACACCTCTAAAGATCACCTTCTAGCCTTCTGCGCTCCAAGGAATAAAGTCGCAGTTTGCCCAATCTCTCCGTATAGCTTAGCCCTCGAGTCCTGGCAACATCCTTGTAAATCTTCTCTGCTATCTTTCGATCTTAATGGTATCATTCTTACAGATGGGTGACCAAAATTCAATACAATGCTCAAAATGTTGCCTCACCAACGTCTTGTACGACTACAACATAACATCTCAACTTCTATTCTCAATGCTCTTGAGGTTTGAGTACCGAGGTACAGTGAAAAGCTTTGTTTTGAACGCCATCCAAAACAGATCAAATAATTACATAGATATAATTAAGTCAAACTCAAGTACAATATATAGAGCAAATAAGATACAGAGTGCAGAATACAGATGTCAGCATTGACTATTGGCAATCCTCAACGAGGGTCTCGACCCGAAATGAACGTCAGGTGGCCCAATATGAACATCATTGATGGACGTCAGTGGCCCAGAAGCATTCTTCATTACCATGTCTACCTGTAAGGCCACTTTCAGGAAAATAAGTGCTGGAGAACTCAGCCGGCCAAGCAGCATATGTGGAGAGAAATGGGATTTTGCGTTGTGACCCTTTATCTGGACTAAAAGAAGGGAAATAGTCAGTGTGAAGAACTGAGGTGAGAGCTCTTTCTGCCACACTCCCACCCTCACCTCTTTATACTGGCTCCCCTCTAATTTTTCAGTCCAGATGAAGGGTCCTGACACAAAATGGCGAGTGCCCACAGATGTTGCTGGACCTGCTTTGTTCATCCAAACTCTGCGCATCTCCTCCAACCTCATCTATTGCATCCGCTCCTCAAGATGTCAGCTGATCTACATCGGTGAGACCAAGCATAGGCTTGACGATCGTTTCGCCGAACACCTCTGCTCGGTCCGCATTAACCAACCTGACCTCCCGGTGGCTCAGCACTTCAACTCCCCCTCCCATTCCGAATCCGACCTCTCTGTCCTGGGCCTCCTCCATGGCCAGAGTGAGCACCACCGGAAATTGGAGGAGCAGCACCTCATATTCCGCTTGGGCAGTCTGCACCCTAGCGGCATAAACATTGAATTCTCCAATTTCCAGTTGCCTTTGCTGTCTCTTCCCCTTCTCAGCTCTCCCTCAGCCCTCGGGCTCCTCCTCTTCCTTTTTGCTTTCTTCTCCCCACCCCGCCACCCTACATCAGTCTGAAGAAGGGTTTCGGCCCGAAACATTGCCTATTTCTTTCGCTCCATAGATGCGGCTGCACCCGCTGAGTTTCTCCAGTACTTTTGTCCACCTGCATGAAAATATGGTTGATGTTACCTCAAATGTGTCTTTTGAAATGAATTTGAATAAATAATTAAAGGGCTATCTAGAAGAGGACGGGTAATGGTTGGATTCATCTACAGTAAGACAAATGATTTCCTGAGCTGCAATTTTTCAATATTTCCATATTCAACTCTTAGTTACAACGAACCTCCATATGTACTATTCAGATTAATGCTTTTCCCTCAGAGTCCAAGACAAAGGGAATAATTTCTGAAAGTTCAGAGAGTCTGACATTTTAAATAACACTAAAATCTTTCAGAGTATGATGTGATTAACAACAATACACGTTTGTTCATTTACATGACATGATTGGTAAAAATAATAATCAATCAATTGTGATAGCCGACTTGTTTTTTTAATCTAGAAAATAAAGGTGCCTTTACTAACCTGGGATTCATGATAAGACGACGGAAAAAGTACGTCCACGTAATGTAGTCCATGGCATCTTGTTTGGAACTAACCGTTCCAGCAGAAATCTCAGCATTCATGTGGTCAGCGAGAACTTCCAATAAACTACAATGTGGGAAAGATGTAATAGTAATCAACAAACAGGAGGAGTATTAATACTGTTTCTTGGGATCAAATGATTTAGGGTAAAGATTTTGTCTGTTGGCATTCTTGATGCTCAAATTTGAAAATAGAGGGAATCTGCTTCTTAACAATATGCTTTTTAGAAGACATTTCCAGATCAATTAACCAATTTAGTATGTCATGCAGACAAACGCTACTTGTGACAGGTAATCTCTGTATTGCACTAATATTGCAATGACTATCGTTTGTGGATTACAAGACCGAATTGCTGAAACATTTGCAATGGAATACTTTATTGTCACATGTGACAAGGCACAGTGAAATTCTTTGTTTGCAAACCCAAAGTGTGCAATTAGTCGCCACATATGGCGCTGACAAAGTTACAAAGTACCCCTGCCGGCTCCTCTTTTCTTCTCCCCCCCTCCCTCCTCTCGGTGGTCCTCCCACACTAGGTCTTCCATTGTTCTAACCCCTCCCTTATGGCGGTCCCACCCCCACGCTGGATCCTCCATTGTTCATCCCCCTCCCAATGGTTCCCCCACCGACCGCCGGTCTCATTTGAATACTCCTTAACATTTCAATCAATATTTATACGATTACATTCCACATTTTTGTCTTAACATTAAAACTGAAACAAAAAACGGGTTTGACTATAATTATTTGAAAGGGGTAAATTAACTAACCAGTGTATGGATTCATTATCAATAATAATGCTCAGTGCCTTAAACTGACAATGATGCAAAACATTTGTTAATGTATTTAAGATGCACTTTCTACTTAGAAACATAGAAAATAGGTGCAGGAGTAGGCCATTCGGCCCTTCGAGCCAGCATCATCATTCAATATGATCACTGCTGATCAGTACCCCATTCCTGTTTTCTCCCCATATCCCTCGATTCCGTTAGCCCTAAGAGCTATATCCAACTGTCTCTTGAATACATCCAGTGAATCCGCCTCCAATGCCTTCTGTGGCAGAGTATTCCACAGATTCACAACTCTCTGGGTGAAAATGTTTTCCTCATCTCAGTCCTAAATGGCCTACCCCTTATTCTTAAACTGTGACCCCTGGTTCTGAACTCTCCCAACATCGGGAACATTTTTCCTGCATCTAGCCTATCCAATCCCTTAATAATTTTATTTGTTTCTATAAGATACCCTCTCATCCTTCAAAATTTCAGTAAATATAAGCCATTCTTTGTGTCAGTCCCGCCATCCCGGGAATTAACCTGGTGAATTTACACTGCACTCCCGCAATAGCAAGAATGTCCTTTCTCAAATTAGGAGACCAAAACTGCACACAATACCCTAGATGCGATCTCACCAGGGCCCTGTACAACTGCAGTTGGACCTCCTTGTTCCCATAGTCAAATCCTCTTGCCGTGAAATTAGTTAGACTCAAACTAAAACTTAGGTTGAGAACTGTGAGAGTTTTCAATTTGACTGGGTTTCTATTTTTGTTTAATTCTTTCTTTGGTTATTTTCAAATGGAACAATTTATTACATATAAAATGCTGTCATGTAAGTACTCAGAAGCTGAAAATTAATCATAAATACTGAGAAGTTGAAAATTGGTTTAATTCCAATATTTATATAATTTTATCTTAAAACATGTTTAGTGCCATATAAAGTAAATGATGAAGAATGCATCAGTGGTCTTTGGATCCTGATACCTTTTTCTGGTCCACTACGTTAATTGCATTTGGAAAGTGGATACATAGCCTTTATTTGATTAGAATGCGAGAAGGAAGGTACTTATGACACCTTGTCTCTGGGATATGTGCTTTAACTAAAAATAAATGACAGGATAAATGAATGACGATGCACAGAGCCTCTTGCCCAGAGTATGTGAATCAAGGACTGAGGACATAGGTTTAAGGTGAAGGGGGAAAGATTTAATAGGAATCTGAGGGGTAACTTTTTCACACAAAGGTTTATGGAACAAGGTGCCAGAGGAGGTAGTTCAGGCAGGGACTATCCCAACGTTTAAGAAATAGTTAGACAGGTATGTGGGTAGGACAGGTTTGGTGGGATATGGGCCAAACATAGGCAGGTGGGACTAGTGTTGCTGGGACATGTTGGCTGGTGTGGGCAAGTTGGGCTGAAGGGCCTGTTTCCATGCTGTATCACTCTGGGACTAGGATAGGAAGCTTCTCTTTGGTGGATGCAGCTTGTCTGTGTGAACTGTGTTTTGCTGATATCATCCCAGCTATTTGTGGCCCGAAGTATTCATGAGATGACTGTCTCTCTTAGAGAGGCTCTGGGAACTGTTCGGTGCTGGCAAGAAAAATGTAACTGTGCTGTTCTCAGTCAAGTTTAAGTATATTGTTTGGATAAAGTAGAGAGAGTTTTAGTTTGACTTTTACTGAATCGTTTCAAAGACGGGAATGCAAAATGGGGAAGAATTATGTCCCTCATAGAAACAAATAAGTTGAAGGAATTTTTAATTTAACGCACCGCGTATAGGTGAAAATGTCATAAAAACTCACCTTGATTCAACAGGGAAGGGTTCATACAGAAACTTCTTATAGAAATCTTTTTTGATATCATGGACCAATATCACAGCTTTTCCCTGGTCATCAAACTGTGGGCGGCCTGCACGGCCCATCATCTGTAGAACATCTGAAGTTACACAAATAAGAAATTTTGTTTAGCTCATTTATAATTCCAGTCACTAGGTTGAAAGATAATTATGTGACAAAAAATATTCAGCCCACCTCAATCATTTCATTTGATAAAATTCCAACCTCTCCTATGGTAGCATTTAAGTGCTTTTCATAATGAAATTGTTCCGAAATATGTTATCTACATGGAAAGTAGTCAAGCCCTTGTTGAAAGAAGTTCCTCCTTGCTTACCTACATTAGGGTGGGCTGGTTGGGAAGAGGTTCCTGGTGGCGGCGTGACTCGTTGCAGCGGCTCCTACAGCCTGTCTGTCTTTTTTAATTTTTTGTCTAGTTAAATGTAGTGTTTGGTGTTTTTTAAACACTGGTTTTTAAATGTGTATATGTGGGGGGCGGGGGGGGGGGAAGGGGAAACCGTTTAAAATCTCTTCCCTGTCCGGGAGACCCGACCTTTTCCCTGTCGGGTCTCCGTTGTCGTTGGGGCCTAGCACCGTGGAGCGGCCTCCAACCTGAACGACCCGGGGGCTCGGGAGACTGCGCTGCGGACTACTCACCATCGTGGGGCTGGCCGGCCTCGGAACGTGGGGAGCGGTGGTGACTCGCTGCTGCGACTCGACTCCTGGGGCTCGGAGGCTCCAGCAACGCAGCCGCAGGTCCGGTGGACTGGGACATCGGGAGCTCGCGGGTCCGGGGGGAGAGAGAGACCGCTTCCCGGAGCTCCCGCAACGCGACTTCTCCAGCCCGTGTCGCGGGGTTTGGAACGACCCGGAGCGGGGAAGTACATCACCCGGCACGGCTTTGTGGCCGTGCGACATTACAGCGCCCGCCGGGGGCTCCAACTTCGAGACTTCTAGACCGGGAGCGGGGCCGTAAATCGCCCGGCACGGCCTAAAATGGCCGTGGGACTTATCATCGCCCGCCTGGGGCTTGGACATCGGGAGAGACATGGAGAGCAGGGGAGAGAAAAGACTTTTGCCTTCCATCACAGTGGGTTCACTGTGATGGATGTTTGTGTGAACTTAATTGTGTGTATGTCTGTAGGACATTGTTTTTGTTTGTATGGCTGTGGAAACAAAATTTCGTTTGAGTCTCACTGGGGCTCAAATGACAAATAAATTTGTATTGTTATGGCTCTGATATGACCTACTGCCCAGGTACTGTACAGCCATTATCTACCAGACAGGGAAAGCTTTGGTAGGTTTACTATTTTTAATCTAAGGGTGGTGAATCTGTGGAATTCATTGCCACAGATGGCTGTCTGTGGATATTGTTATGGCAGAGAATGGCAGATTCTTGATTAGTATCAGGGATTATGGGGAGAAAGCAGGAGAATGGATTGAGAGGGAAATACAGATCAGCCATGAGTGAATGACAGAGTAGACTTAATGGGCTGAAAGGCCTAATTCTGCTACTATATCATGAACTATTTTCTCTTGCTTTTCAATATTTTCAAACAAAACAATCGGAAAACTCTGCGGAAAATATGTAACAAATATTGCAGGAGAAACAGAGAAGGCAACCACCACATTTGAGCTGCTCACCTGTAATTGCAAAGTCCACGTAACGTTTAGTTTTTCCATCATAATACTCAGTACCCTTTACAACGACGAGATGAGCAGGGAAGTTCACCCCCCAAGCCAACGTGCTGGTGGCAATAAGAACCTATAACAATAACAGTACATATAGAATCAAATTCATTCCAACTTTAAAAAAAATGAAATGAACAGGATATTATGAAAAGATGTAACTGCTCACTTGGATCTTGCAATTAACAAAGAGTTCTTCCACATGTTTCCGATCACGCTCATGCAATCCAGCATGATGTAGTCCAATACCAAAGGCTAATGTCAGTTTTAGATTGGAATCTTTCACCATCTCAATTATATCACTCATCTATAAAGATAAACAGCAACAGAAAGGGTATTAGTTCAACAATCCATTCTCTGAAACTAGGTCCTTAAGGAGTAATAATTCTGACAGCAATATCCCAAATCTGCTATTCGCTGTTCCTTTTCAGATTGGTCAGGAATACATTCTTTGTAGCTATAATCCTTTCTGTAACAACATCTGCACTAATTGCAATACAAGGATTCAAGCTCCAATATAAACTAACTGAACTGAAACCTTAGTAATTTTCTCTCCACATATGCGTCTGACCCTGCATTTTCTCTTAATGCTTACAAGGTAATCTTACTGACCTATTACGGGAGGAAAAAAAAGGTATTTTTGCCATTGGGTCAATATTAGTTCCCTGAAGATCAATCTCATCAGTCCCATTTGCCTTCCCTTTTGCCCTGCAGCCTTGCAACTTATTTTCTCAGACATGCCTTTCAACTCCCCTTTAGTTCTTGTGCCACATCTCCACACCAAGGAGTATCTTACAGCAGTCAAATAACTTCCATGCACATTCTTGGGATCTGAGAGGAAACTGAAGCATTAGATGAAAATCCATGCAGTCAAGATTATCGATAGACAACGAGATCTGGCTAGAGGGATCAGGGGGTATGGAGAGAAGGCAGGTACGGGATACTGAGTTGGATGATCAGCCATGATCATATTGAATGGCGGTGCAGGCTCGAAGGACCGAATAGCCTACTCCTGCACCTATTTTCTATGTTACTATATTTCTATGTATGGAAGGTACACAAAAATGCTGGAGAAACTCAGCGGGTGCAGCAGCATCTATGGAGCGAAGGAAATAGGCAACGAAACCCTTCTTCAGACCGAAACGTTGCCTATTTCCTTTTCTCCATAGATGCTGCTGCACCCGCTGAGTTTCTCCAGCATTTTTGTGTACCTTCGATTTTCCAGCATCTGCAGTTCCTTCTTAAACATGAGATCTGTATGGAGCCTGGTCCCTGGAACTGTGAGGCAGCCAACTGTGACAGTAATCTTATTCGTGGTTGTTCAAGCCCACTAGGCTATGGAAGCAGTTTGCTCTTCCCACGTCTATACAGTGAGAATATTAATGATGTCAATGGAAAGAACAAATTTGATCTTCTTCCTGTGTCCGAATGGTTTGAAGGAATTGGCTATGAAAATAGTACATGGTCCAGTTATCATCTTTGAAAATGACACAAGTTGTGGAATGATTCCCCGATTCGAAGATGGAAAGTACAACATCAAGAGAAATATCAGAAAGCATTATTATGAATGTGGTAACAGGGCATGTAGATAACTGTAATTGGATTGGCAGTGTCAACATGGATTTATGAAAGAGAAATCATGTTTGATAAATATGTTGTTTGAGATTGCAACTAGCACAATAGACGGGGTCAAATCAGATGTGGCACAAAGGCTTTCTCCAATTTGCATTAGTGATCCAGAGGTATTGCACACAGGCCACAATCAACATCTGCACATGGTTTAGCGCACTTGGATCATCAGAAGACCTTCTTAAAGAGCTACAAAAAAAAAATGTTAATATAATTTAAGCACACAGGATTGCCGGTTAAAATCTCAAGTGGCCTGAGCATTCATGAATGGACAACGAATAGGAATAGGAACAAATGTGTTGGAAGGTTGTGTCAGATGGGTTGTTACTTTGTGCCTTATTACTTTGAAAAGGTGGTCATGCTCTTTCTGATATATCACACAAAATAATATTCATAAATACAGCTCCCAGATTATTTTATACCACTTCAAAGAATAGCCAATAGATCAGGAATACAATCATAGATGTAGCAAGCAGATGATTCAATTTTCATTTGCATACATTGATTGTGGTCATTGTTTCCTGTGTATAATACCTAAGGATCTGCAATGCAAATTGCAGACGGTCCCTGGTTAGGAGGCTGCTCCTTGCTTAATGAATCTGCTGGGTTGTTAACAGCAGGAAACCTAGGCTGCTGCTAGGAGACAGGCATGTGTTTGCATAAATCATCGCTGCATGTGTTTCCAGACCTATCAAAACTTCACTAACCCATGCATAACTATAACAATGAGTAAATGATGTGTTGCCAAAGTACTTCTATAAATATAGCAATGTGGTTCTGATAAAAAAAAGTCATTGGAAGAGAAATATAATTATGCCGTTAAATATAAGAGGTGTGTGAACAATTACAATATTGTCAAGGTTAGTTTATACTGTAATGTATCTTAATCATTAATTACTGCACAATTTAAGTGCAGTGCAATTGACTAATTAATCATTAGGATATTATCATGAATATTATTGGATATAAATTGCGAAAAATGCATCATGACCAGAGAATCACTACTGTTTTACTCACACAGTTCTCATTAGTATTCCACAATAGTTTATCCTTAATATGCTCTCCTTGGCAACATCATCTGAGAAGATTTCAGATTTCTCAAGAAACCTCATGACATCCAGCTTTAGCAACAATGATGACCCCTTTCCATTCTTAGTCTGGAGACACCAGAGACAGCAGATATTGGAATCTGGAGCAAAAATAAACTACTGGAGCAAATCATAGTGCTCGACTAACTAACAGGTTACGCAACATCTCTGGAAGACATGCAATAGTGAGGTTTCGGGTCAGGGCCTTTCTTCAGACTGAAGATAGATCCCAACCCGAAGTACCACTTATGCATGTCCTCCAGAGATGCTGCCAGTCCTATTGAGCTACTCTAGCACTTTATGTTCTACCAGACCTAGGGGGACCCGTTGGGTCCCGTCCCCTCAACGCATAGCCTCCAACTTGCGGGGAGAGGGGGAGAGGGGGAGAGGGGGAGAGGAGGGAGAGAGGGAGAGAGTGAGAGGGGGGAGAGAGGGAGAGAGGGAGAGAGAGAGGGAGGGGGGAGGGAGAGGGGGAGGGGGGAGACATGAGCTGAGGCACGAGCCGAGGCGCGAGCGAGTGTCGACCAAAGGAGTGCAGGTTGGGCCGAAGCAGTATGGGCGTGCTTTGACCAAAGCTCTCGGCAGCTCTCGGGTGCTCCTCGGCAGCTCTCGGTTGCTCTCGGGAAACCCGAGCCGAGGCGCAAGCGTGGAAAACAGTGCACAGCGGGCCGCGAGGAGCACAGCCATTGTGACGTCATCAGCTCGTTAACTTTAAAAAAGATCTCAGATTTGTGAACAATTTTAATAACTCAAGAAGTAATTAATCAAATGTTCAGGTAAGGCGATTTTTGACATCACGGCGTAAATCTCTACCGGAATATGTAAACATTTCACTGTTAGCGCGTCGTGTTTTCGAGGAGATGTGAAACACAGACGGACACACAAATAAATAAATCCACATCCAAGATCAGAGGTTTATAATTATAGAGATGCAAGATTCCAGTATCTACAGTTCCTTGTGTCTCCATTTTACTGGAGGAAATCAGTGGGTCCACCATTTGTGGAGGCAAAAGGACTGCCAATGTTTTGGGTTGAGGCCCTGCTTTAGGACTGATCTTTGTCTGAAATGGTAGGGCCTTTTGTGTCTCTTGATAGTGGTGAGAGAGGAGATGCAGGGACAACTGTTGGACCTCCGACAGTTGCCGGGGAAAATGCTGGGTGACAGGGGTGAATAGTGGGTTGGGATGAGTTAACCAGGGTGTCCTGGATTGAGCTGGTCCCTGTAGAAAGCAGTAAGGGGTGCAGAGGGGAAGATGAAATCCGTTGCCATTAGCGGAAATAATAAAGGATTTCTGCATTTGTTTCAGATTCCAGCATCTGAAGTTTTATTTATTCTCCACCAGTCAACCCTTGTCCATGCATTTTTTAACCAACAATCGCATGGATGGCCTCCTTTATTTTGCACTGAAAATTTTGCGCTGACCTAAACCTCCCCGAATATATTTGATCGACCACTGAAGTTGTGTTATTTATTCACTGCAATGGCTGTATGTCCTGTATCATCATCATCAGTGGAATTGTGAATGGCACAATTCATTATTACCAAGTTTATTTGAGTTTAGAGATACACTGTGGAAACAGGCCCTTCGGCCCACTGAGTCCATGGCGACCTGCGATCCCCGCACACAAACACTATCCTGCATACAATCGGGACAACTTTTTAACAATTTTACGAAGCCAATTAACCTATAAACCTGAAAATAGACACAAAAAGTTGGAGTAACTCAGCGGGACAGGCAGCATCTCTGGAGAGAAGGAATGGATGACGTTACGGGTCGAGACCCTTCTTCAGACTGGTAGGCTTCAGAACCTATAAACCTGTATGTCTTTGAAGTATGGGAGGAGCGCAGCTTCTGGAGAACACGTCTGCAGGTCATGGGGAAAATGTACAAGCTTCATACAGATAGCACCCGCAGTACGGATCATATGCGGGTCCCTTGTGCTGTAAGGCAGCAACTCTACTGATGCGCCACCGTGCCGCATAGTTCTACATTTGTTTTTAAGATCAAGAGATTATCATGGAAGACCAGAAGATTAGGTCAAGGATGCTGCCTGACAAACTCTTGCAGTGTTGCTTTCAGTGCGATGCTGATCTGATCCCCATGACCCCCTCACGCCTTTCTAGATGTTATGTATCATTCCGTTTGCACGTTGTACTCAACTCACCAGTTAGATGAGGTCCCTCATATCATACTCAGTTCAATGGTGCCTTAATGTCAAGGATGGTCACCCTTACCACCGATCCACTAGGGGCGCTGCATTGTAGGCGCCTCTGCCTACAGCCTGTCCGTTTTTACCATCCTTTTTTAAATTTTAGTTTGTCTAACTAGTTTTGTTCTGGAGTTTCTTTACAATACAATACAATACAATACAATACAATTTATTTGTTGTCATTTGAACCCAGAGGTTCAAATGAAATTTGGATTCTGCAGTCATACAAACAAGAATAACCAAGGCACAACACAATTTACACGAACATCCATCACAGTGAATCTCCTCCTCACTGTGATCTAAGGCAGTCTTATCTCTCCCCTGCACTCCTCGTTCTCCTCCCGATGTCAGAGTCAAAGCCCCCGGCGGGCGATGGTAAATAAGTCCCGCGGCAATTATAAAGCCGCGCCGGGCGATGCAAGGCCGCGCTCCGGGTCTTGGTGTTGGAGCCCCCGGCATACGCTAACAAGTCCCGCGGCCATATAAAGCCACGCCGGGCGATGTAAGGCCCAGCTCCAGGTCATCCTCAACCCCGCAACTCGGGCGGGAGAAGTCGCCGTTGCGGATGCCCCGAAAAGCGGTCTCCCAGCAGGGACCCGCGGGCTCCCGGTGTCACCGTCCACCGGGCCGGTGACTGGAGCCCCCGAATCTCCTGGGTCGGGCCGCAGCAGCGCGCCACCACCGCTCCTCCCGCTCCGAACTAGGCCAGCTCCACGATGGTGGGTAAGTCCGCAGCTCCACGACTGGAGCCCCAGGTCGTTCCGGTTGGAGGCCTTTCCACGGTGCTCGGCCCCAACGGCAACGGAGACCCGACAGAGAAAAGGTTGGGTTCTCCGTGCAGGGGAAAGATTTTAAAAAGTTCCCCCGCCCCCCACACACATACCCAGTTTAAAAAAAATAAAAACTACGTACAAACGAGACAAAAAATAAATAAACGACAGACGGACTGCAGAGGCCGCTGCGACTCGAGTCGCGCCGCCCACCCGCCTTTAGTTTTTCTATGTGAGGGAGGGGGGTAGGGTAAGGGGGAAACCACTTCCCAGTCGCTTCATGGCGAGGATGCGACTATTTCTCCAAGTCGCGTCCTCGCCCCCTCCTTGCTGTCTACCACTGGATCGGAGCGGCTTTTCCTACCGGAGACCGGGGACCGGACCAGAGCTTCGGCAGCGGCGGCACGGCGCTGGATTCACCGCGGAGCGGGCGATACCTTCCTGGATCGCCGTTTGGAGCTCCGGAGCGTTGGGCCCGCAGCATCGACATCACGGAGCTGTGGTTTGTGGAGCTCCCAGCGCGGACGGCACTGACCGACATCGCGCAGTCCCTGGGGCCCTTTGCCGAGGGCCGCCAGCGGGAATCTCCGCCCGGCGCGGCCTGGGGCCGTCGGGAGCTGCGGACTCCGGTGGGAAGCGGCCGATTCGGAGGTCCAAGCCGCTGAGGTTGGCCTCCCGTTCCGACGTCGGAGTGCCAACATCCCGGCGAGCGGGCCTGAGCGGCGGGCTGCCCGTAGCGGTGACTGCGGAGAGCTCCAGAGGCCCCGTCCACAGGTGAACATCAGAGGAAGATGACTACCTTTGGTGCCTTCCCTCACAGTGGGAAACTTTTGATTCTGCTGTGTGGATGTTTTATGTTGAACTCTATCGTGTGTTGTGTTCTTTATTTTATTGTATGGCTGTATGGTGATCACATTTCACTGTGCCAACTGGCACATGTGACAAATAAATGTATCTTGTACCTCACCTCTCGATATAAACGTGTCCATGATGTCTGAAGCTAAATGGTACAGGTGTAACCTACAGGTGAGTAGATTATTGAAAGTACTGCTGGCGAGTAGTTTATTAGGGCAAATAATAAAGTTTGATGACTTCTTCTATTATTTTGCCACTGATTAGTCTGAGAAATGGACGGATGGAATACACAACACCCACGCTTCACCTGCCACGTGGCAAGTAACATTTGCATTAGAGAACTGCAGGCACACTAGTCACCCTAAACAAAAGAGTGCCTAGCAACCTTTCTATGATTTTATATCATTGAATCATCCACTATTAACTGCCCAGGGTTCACTGATAATAAGCTACTTTAAAAGATTGAAAATTAATCAGGTTCATGTACGTTTGGGAACAACTGGAGTAGTTGAGTGCCAGCCTAAAATCTCTTATCAAAATATTCATAATCCAGTAGGTTATGAAGAGAGAATAATTCATGCTACAGAGTCATACAGCATGGAAACAGGCCCACGTCGACCAAAATGCCCCAATCTACACTAGTCCCACCTGCATATGTTTGGCCCATATGCTTCTAAGCCTTTCCTGTCCATGTATGTACCTGTCCAAATGTCTTTGATATGTTGTGATAGTACCTGCCTCAATCTGGCAGCTTGTTCCATACACCCACCTTCCTTTTGACCCATCTCTTCACCTCTGCCTATCCTTAGCCCCACGTCCCCGTCCCTTTTCATCTGTGCATTAATTGCCTCATACTGTGTTTTGTATTGAATTCTGTCTTTACTTTGTGTACTAGTCATGTCTATACTATTTATTTCATTCCCCTTACATGTTTTTCCTCTACATGCTCAATTTTTGTAAGGTGTCCTTGAGACTCTTGAAAGGCGCCCATAAATAAAATGTATTATTATTATTATTATCCTTTGTGTGAAAAAGTTGCCCCATGGGTTCCTATTAAATCTTTCTCCTCTTAACTTAAACCTATGTCCTTTAGAAGATTTAGAACCTATGTCCTTACCTATTTAGAAGATTGAGGGGGGATCTTATAGAAACTTACAAAATTCTTGAGGGGTTGGACAGGCTAGATGCAAGAAGATTGTTCCCGATGTTGGGGAAGTCCAGAACAAGGGGTCACAGTTTAAGGATAAGGGGGAAGTCTTTTAGGACCGAGATGAGAGTGGTGAATCTGTGGAATTCTCTGCCTCAGAAAGTAGTTGAGGCCAGTTCATTGGCTATATTTAAGAGTTAGATGTGGCCCTTGTGGCTAAAGGGATCAGGGGATATGGAGAGAAGGCAGGTACAGGATACAGGGTTGGATGATCAGCCATGATCATATTGAATGGCGGTGCAGGCTTGAAGGGCCGAATGGCCTACTCCTGCACCTATTTTCTATGTTTCTATGTCCTCTGCTTCTCGATTCCCAAACTGTGCATTCACCCTATCTATTCCTCTTGTGATGTTATACAGCTCTATAAGATCACCCTTCATCCTCCTGCACTCCAAGGAATAAACTCCTAGCCCTGCTCAACCTCTCCCTAAAGATCAGGCCCTTGAGTGCTGGCTACATCCTCACATATCTTCTCTCTGCCCTTTACAGCTTAACAACATCTTTACTGTAACAAGCTCCACATGGGGCATCACCAATGTCTTGTAACACAACATCCCAACTTCTATATTCGGAACATTTAGAAGATGGAACCCTTTACCTGAGAACCAGTCAGAGGTGAGGAACTCCATCCAGCATTAATTAATAATTTTCTAATTTCCCAAAGTATCCTCACCAATGATAAAACATAAAAGAACAATAACAGGCTCCTTATTTATTGGTGTAGCTGCAACAGCACAGTTTTTTTTTATCATCAGAAGCACTGACCCCCAACATCTATTCCCTCAATCACCAATGCACCTTGCTTGCAGTGTGTACCACCTAATTGATACACTGTGGTAACTCAGCTGTTTATATTCGAGAGCACTCCTAAACCAGCAGTTCTAGTAACTGGATGGATGGAGGATACATCATCATTTGATATCCTCTTATTTGTGGCACATTGGCATTTGCACACATGGTGCCATTGACCACTGTCATAGAAACATAGAAAATAGGTGCAGGAGTAGGCCATTCGGCCCTTCGAGCCTGCACCGCCATTCAATATGATCATGGCTGATCATCCAACTCAGTATCCTGTATCTGCCTTCTCTCCATACCCCCTGATCCCTTTAGCCACAAGGGCCACATCTAACTCCCTCTTAAATATAGCCAATGAACAGGCCTCAACTACATTCTGTGGCAGAGAATTCCACAGATTCACCACTCTCTGTGTGAAAAATGTTTTTCTCATCTCGGTCCTAAAAGACTTCCCCCTTATCCTTAAACTGTGACCCCTTGTCCTGAACTTCCCCAACATTGGGAACAATCTTCCTGCATCTAGCCTGTCCAACCCCTTAAGAATTTTGTAAGTTTCTATAAGATCCCCCCTCAATCTTCTAAATTCTAGCGCGTACAAGCCGAGTCTATCCAGTCTTTCTTCATATGAAAGTCCTGCCATCCCAGTAATCTGTCTGGTTCATGTCAAACTCTTGGAACCAACTTTCGAACAATATGACAAGAGCAGCTCAAGAACGGCTGCAGATCGCTCACATTATTAAGTACATCTCGTGTTGCAGTAAAAGCTGGCTTGTCCAGTGTCACCAGTCAAAAAATAATAATAAACTGATGCAAAATAAGTCAGTTTGATACAAAACTATACCAGCAGGTCTCAAAGATGCATGTACCTGATCAATTTTTGATGTTTAAAGCCATCACACTAACAGTTTCAGAATATGTGCTACGTCTATTCAAAAGCAGTTTCTCTAAAGCAAGCTTTATTCAATT
Source organism: Amblyraja radiata (assembly GCF_010909765.2). Classification (NCBI taxonomy): domain Eukaryota; kingdom Metazoa; phylum Chordata; class Chondrichthyes; order Rajiformes; family Rajidae; genus Amblyraja; species Amblyraja radiata. Next base: position 103,218,269 of record NC_045960.1, read on the forward strand.
TTATTTTATTAGCACCATCTTTAACAATTAACAAACACTAAGCTATCATTTTATCTAAGACTCGTCAGAAAACTGTGAGCTATTTTCCCCCAGAGGCATTATCTGCTGAAATATAATGACCCTTGTTGGACGGCAATGTCCATTTTAATATCTGGAAAATTACAACTCACACATGAATGCTCTATGTTCAAGGATATGTTTAGTTAATTAGTTACGTGGCTGCCGTTCTGTGGGCAGCATATGGGCACATCCTGTTTGTGGCTTGACAGCATTACAATTGTGTTGTGTAATTTATGTCCCAATGCTAAGGGCACCTCCGAAAAGATGGCACGGTGGGACTAGATGGCCAAATGTCTCCAGCTTTGTTTTAGCCATTTTCCTCCAGGATTATTTATTTTTCGAGGCCCTTGCCTAATGTTTCACTCCTCCTGTATTGTACTGTCCAGTTAAATGCCTGGTGTGCTGACACTTGCATCACGTTAATTAATTGCATTCTCATTTCAAAGCATTTGTGATGAAGAAACAGATGTCTGGAAATAATGCTAATTTGGCCCCGAACCAACTTGAAATAAAACGGATCCTGAAAATGGTTTACTGTTGCACAAAACTAAAAGTTGTGTACCTTCAACAGACACAACAGCTTTCATTCATCACAATATTATCTTCTCAGAATAACGAAAAACTGCTCTCCATTATCCACAGCCATTAAACGCCCAAGGGTGCTAATAATTTATACATGATTTCTGGATATAAGAAACTACGAATAATGCACAGTAGCGAGATCGAGCGACACAGTGGCACAGCGGTAGAGTTTCTGTCTTACAGCATCAGAGACCCCGGCTCCATCTTGACCATGGGTAGTGTTTGTATGCAGTTTATGCGTTCTCCCTGTGACTGTGTGGGTTTTCTCCGGGTGCTCCGTTTCCTCCCACATTCCAAAGACGTGCAAGATTGTAGGTTAATTGACTTTTGCAAAGTATCCCCAGTTTGTAGAACAGAACCAGTATAAGGGTAATCGTTGTTCGGCGAGGACTCAGTGGGCTGAAGGGCCTGATTCCACGCTGTATCGAGAACCAGAGAACATAGGTTTAAGGTGAAAGAGGAAATAATTTACTTTTTTACACAAAGAGTGGAGGGTGTATGGAACGAGCTTCCGGAAGAGGTAGTTGAGGCAGGCAGTATCGCAACGTTTAAAAAACATTTAGACAGGGTTATGGATTGATCAGGTTTGGAGGGATATGGGTCAAATGCAGGCAGGTTGGACTAGTGTAGATGGGACATGTTGGTCGGTGTGGGCAAGTTGGGCTGAAGAGCCTGTTTCCACGCTTAACCTACAAACCTGTACGCCTTTGGAGTGTGGGAGGAAACCAAAGATCTCGGAAAAAACCCATGCAGGTCATTGGGAGAACGTAAAAACTTCATACAGCACCAGTAGTAGGGATCGAACCCTGGCCTCCGGCGGTGGATTTTGCTGTAAGGCCGCAACTTACTGCTGTGCTACTGTGATCGCCCTTAAGATTCTTAAACCTTAAATGTTATTAACTGTTTATTACAAGGAGTGAGGTATGAATTTAAAGCCTATGTTACAAAAGAACATGATGTGAATGACTCGGGCCCTAATTCAGACACAACTGGATCTGTTGCATAGTTTCAAGAATATTACTGGGACTAATTCCCAACAAATTCAACTTATTATTGCACTTTTGTTTCTACCGGAAATGATTTTAGTTTCCTATAAAATTGTCTATTTATATTGTACCTATGGGAATTAAGATAATTAAATCATAGTTTAAAATCATCTTTTGGTTAATTGCTTTCCAAAGTCTTGTCAAGGGAAAAGAAACTAGACTGAGGAACAGACCCCTAACCATTTTTTCCACAAAAAAATCTGATTTCACCCAGGGGATCGTAGGCCTTGTGGTTATCATGCTCTTCACATTTTAATCAACGTGTTATTGATTTGAATAAAAGTAATTGAGAAATGGGATACCATTAGAATAATAATCACAACTATTAGATTGTGTTTAAAAATACTGTTAACATCCTTTTGTATAAGGAATATAATAACCCTATCTCGACATCATACCAGTGCTATATCGCACCATAATTGATGCAATTATTTCCATGTTGTCAGTATCTCAGTCTTAAGCGTGGAAACAGGCCCTTTAGCCCAACTTAACCACAACGACCATCATGTCCCATCTGCACTTGTCCCACCTGCCTCCATTTGAACTCTAAACCTGTCCTATCCATGTACCTGTCGGAATGTTTCTTAAACATCGTAAAAAAAGTAACTGCTTATGCCCCTGTCCCACTTAGGAAACATGAACGGAAACCTCTGGAGACTTTGCGCCCCACCCAAGGTTTCCGTGCGGTTCCCGGAGGTTGCAGGTGGTTGCCGGAGGTTGCAGGTGGTGGAAGCAGGTAGGGAGACTGACAAAAACCTCCGGGAACTGCACGGAAACCTTGGGTGGGGCGCAAAGTCTCCATAGGTTTCCGTTCAGGTTTCCTAAGTGGAACAGGGGCATAAAACGTTGCGATAGTATCTGCAAATCTTAGAGATCTCCAAAGAATTACAAGAAAAGTACTCTGACGATATTATAGAATTGCCCATCCTGGTTCTATGGAAGCAATGAAAATGTCAAATTAATTAAGCAAATACTCAGCTCTCAAGGCAATTGTGTCACATTCGAATACTGGTCCAAGTTGGCAATACAAAATATTTGACATTTATTCTTTAAACGATTGTACATTTAAGATCTTAGGTGCAGAAGAACAATTATGCTGCAAGCAATATTTGATTATTTTTTTCACTGTTTATTCTGAAATTGTTGAAACCAACTCTGAAAGAAAACTAAAAAAAATGCAGATGATGTAAATCACAATGAAAGGATTTTCAATAGTGTTGCCCAATTTGCTGAGTGCTTCCAATATTTTGTTTTTATTTCCTAGAAATATTCAATTACGACTGGTACCAATATTCCATTCAGCAAATGATCTGACTACAACTATCAGCATGGCCTAATACATCTGAATGAAATTTTCAACACTGCTAGGAATTGCCCATATTTAATGACAAAAGCCCAATGCCACCATTCCATTTCATGGCATGGAAGCAAACTGCTAGCTCTGTCATTCGTTATGCTCTGGCTATTGCCAAACACCGTGCAAAGCTTGTGGACAGGCATAGCTGGATTGCAAAATGCATACTCATGGAATCCAAGCATTTTATAATATAATGCCCAAAGCAAGAAGATTTAGAAACGTAGAAAAAAGAAAAAGAAAAATAGGTGCACGAGTATGCCATTCGGCCCCTCGAGCCAGCACTGCCATTCAATATGTTCATGGTTGATCATCTAAAATCAGTGCCCAGTTCCTGCTTTTTCTCCATGTCCCTTGATTCCTTTAGCTCGAAGAGCTAAATCTAACTCTCTCTTGAAAACATCCAGTGAACTGTCCTCCACTGCCTTCTGTGGCAGAAAAAGTTTTTTTCTCATCTCAGTCCTAAATGGCTTGCCCCTTATTCTTAAACTTTGACCCCTGGTTCAGGACTCCCCCAACATCAGGAACATTTTTCCTGCATCGAGCCTGTCCAATCCTTTACGAATTTTATATGTTTCTATAAGATCCCCTCTCATCCTTCCAAATTAGAGTTAATACAAGCCCAGTCTACCCATTCTTTCATCATATATCAGTCCTGCCATCCCAGGAATTAACTTGGCGAACCTACGTTGCACTCCCTCAAGAGCAATAATAGCCTTCCTCAGATTAGGATACCAAAATTGCACACAATACTCCAGGTGTGGTCTCACCACGGCCCTGTACAACTGCAGTAGGATGCTCCTAAACTCAAATACTCTTGCAATGAAGGCCAACATGCCATTAGCTTTCTTCACTTCCCCCTTTCCTAATCTGACATCTTTCAGATAATAATCTGCCTTCCTGTTCTTGCCATCAAAATGGATAACCTCACATTTATCCACATTATACTGCATCTGCCATGCATTTGCCCACTCACCGAACCTATCCAAGTCACCCTGAAGCCTCATAGCATCCTCCTCGCAGCTCACACTGCCACCCAGCTTTGTGTCATCTGCATCTTTGTGTCATTGGAGATGTTACATTTAATTCCCTTGTCTAAATCGTTAATATATATTGTAAATAGCTGGGGTCCCAGCAACGAGCCTTGCGGCACACCACTAGTTACTGCCTTCCATTCTGAAAATGACCTGTTAATTACTACTCTTTGCTTCCTGTCTGCCAACCAGTTCTTTATCCATGTCAATACCCAACCCCCAAAACCACGTGCTCTAATTTTGCCCACAAATCTCCTGTGCGGGGCCTTGTCAAAGGCTTTCTGAAAGTCCAGATACACATCCACTGGCTCTCCCTTATCCATTCTACTTGTTACATCCTCAAATAATTCCAGATGATTGGTCAAGCATGACTGCCCCTCCATAAACCCATGCTGACTTTCACTGCTTGACTCAAGCATCTTACCCACTACCGATGTAAGGCTAACTGGTCTATAATTCGAAGTTAGACACAGAATGCTGGACCAATTCAGCGGGTCAGGCAGCATCTCTGGAGCGAAGGAATGGGTGACGCTTTGGGTCGAGACCCATCCTCAGATTCTATAATTCCCCATTTTCTCTTTCCCTCCTTTTTGAAACAGTGGAGTTTCACTGGCTACTCTCAAGTCCAGTTTCGAGAGAACATTGGAAATGAACACCAATGCATCCACGATTTCTAGGGCTACCTCCTTGAGTACTTTGAGATGCAGACCATCAGGTGCTGGGGATTTATCCGCCTTCAGTCCCAACAATTTACATAACACCATTTCCTGACTAATGTGGATTCCCTTCAGTTCCTCCCTCCCACTCGATCCTCAGTCCCCTAGTAAATCTGGGAGATTGTTTGTGTCTTCCTTAGTGAAGACAGAACCAAAGTAATCGTTTAACTGTTCTGCCATTTCCTTGTTACCCATTATTAATTCACATTCACAAAGGACCTACATTTGTCTTTCATTGGAGTGCTCAGTGGAAGCAGATATTTTGGGGGGAAATGCATCAAGGAAGTGAGCGATGGACAATTTCCTTACAGCAGATAGACGTTGAGACGTTGAGAGGATGACAAAATCTAGGGTGACACAAGGAGGTATGGTGTGATGGGAAACAGCTGATGCACTTTGGTGGGAAGAACAGAAAGCAGAATATTATTTGAATGAAGAACAACTACTGAATGCAGCTGTACAGATGAATCAGGGTAAGCTTGCACATGAAATGCAGGAAATAGTACAAGCGATTACGAAGACAAATGGAATGTTGGCCTCGTCGCAAGGTTAGTGGAGCAGAAATCTTTCTGCAACTGGGCAAAGATTGTACTTAATTGCTGGCACAAACTAGATATTATTATATAAAGAGAGTTATACTTATATTGGGGACAGTGCAGGAAAGGTTAATTTCCTTGATTTCTGAGATGTAAGGGTTGCCAACGTGGAAAGAATAGATGCCTGTACTGTCTAGATTTTAGGATGAGAAATACTCCACACAAATGTTTACATATCATATAGATATAAAATATAGGATATTATATATATTGTGAATAAGAAACAGTAGCAGTTTGATGTCATGGTTAACAATCCATACAACGATTTCAGTGAGGCAGTGTGAAGGTTTGTCATGCCACCAGAAATGGATTTCTCATTTCTCTGATAGATATTACATGGGGCAGAAAACCTATTCAACTGTGCTTTGGGTCAAAGACTCTGCCAGAACTGGCAGATTTTACTGTCTGGCCTGACAGCCAGTGACTGCATTTACCTTAAGCTGTAATGCAATACCATCAGTCTTGACCCTGCTGGC